>NC_142339.1:17375000-17675000 GCF_054954075.1 Amborella trichopoda
CTTAATTGGATTGTTTAAGGTTACAACCTTATAGAAACCACACCCTATATATATATACCCCTTAAACTTTTCGGGGGTATTCACGTAAAATATTTTTTTATATTTTTCATAGATCCACCTATTTTTGATGAACACACGCTCTAAATTTCAGATCATTCCGATTTGTAGAAAAAACAAATGAAAAATGAAACACCACCGGACAATCGTGACCGTGCGATGAACTTTGGACGGTGATGAGGGTAGGCGAAATCATTGTTCATTTTCGTCTATATTTGGTTTGTAGTATCTTCCACACACACACACACACATATATCACACACACACACACACACACACACACACACACACACACACACACATATATATAGGAAAATACTACGCAACGCCTATAGGTGAAAATGAACAGTGATCTTGCCTACCCCCATCACTGTCTAAAGTTTATCGCATGATCAAGGTTGTTTGATAGTATTTTATTTTTAATTATTTTTTTACAAATCAGAATGACTTGAAATTTCTAGAGTAAATTCATAAAAAATAGGAGAATATTTGAAAAATATACAAAAAATATTTTACATGAAATAAATTTACCAAAATACCCCTCAAAAAATGTTTGGGGTATTTTGGTAAATTTAATTTTTGCAAATAATTTTTTTATATTATTATTATATGCGCATCAGTAAGATATACATAGTCTCCAAATTTCAGGTCATTCTAATTTATAGAAAAAAATAAAAAATAAAATACTATCGGACAATCGTGACCGCATGATGAAACTTGGACGGTGATGAGGATAGGCAAAATTACTATTTATTTTCGCCTATAGGCATTAGAAATATTTTTCTATATATATATATATATATATATATATATATATATATATATATGTAATTTTTCTCTGTTTCGATGAGATAATTATCCCACCAACCTCTCAACTGTCCTGTAAATCTTACTATGATTGCTTTAGCCACATCTGGATCTTGATTTCCATTATTTATGCTAACAATGGCATACATCATCATATGTCTAAGCAGGGTAAGCATTTGATATTTACTCAGAGTATCAAGATTCCATTCTACTATTGCCTTATCATCATACATGACATATCCCATTAGGATATCTTCTTCATGTTGAATGTCAACAGGAGAAGGCCTTGGATAATACATTTTTGTAGGAACCGTAGGCCTGGTTTTAATTCCATAACCAACTTTGTTGATTTCAACAGGCTCATTTTTAGCTTGCTTAAAACTTCTTCTAAACTTTCAATGTCTTTCTCAGAGCCATCATTAGTAATATCTTCAATCATATTATTAGAAGTCTCAGGAATTTTTTCTAGGGATTTTCTCTTTTCATCTAATTTTAGATTTCCTAGTCTAGAAATAACTTCATCAAGAAATTTTCAGCCCAAAGGTTGCAATTTAAATCTATTATTAAGAAATTCATGTGAGGGTTTAAACACTTAAGGGACAGTAGGTCTACCTGGGTTGGTATAGGTTTAGATGAAGATGGTTTGTCAAAAGTATCTTTTTTAGATACTAAATTCTCTATTCTATCGGCTTGTTCTCCTATGGATTTAAGATAGAGGTTAGTGTAATTATTTTGTTCTATAATAGATTTAAGACCTTCCATATTAGGGTTATCAGAAGTTTTTTTGTAAGGGGCATCAATAATCCCTTTGACATCTAGGATAATGTCTTCCGGAGGATGCCTTGATTATATTTCTCCTTTTGATGTTTTGTAATTATTATATACAGAATTTAGTGTGTCAATCTCAGGAGATTTTTTAACATAGTTTTTGTTTATATATTCGAATGGAAAGGTTAACTTATGTTTTTTGATAAACCTTTCTCCAAACCACCTGAAAAAGAACATGTTTCCTTGAACCTTATTCATGGCTTCAATATATTTTTCTTTAATATATAGTCGTGATCTCTCCGTTCATTTATTTAGGAACCATTCCCTAATTTCTTTATTATGATCTGAGTTAAAATCGGCTTCAATTTTTTCATAATTTAATTGAAATGTTTTAACCTCAATAACATTAACATTTTAGGGATCATATTCGACATCAGAAAATGTCGGTCCTGGTGATTCAGGTCTGGAGTTATCTGTTTTAGGGGTTTCAACATTTTAGACAGGTTGCTGAACTTCTCCAACTCTTTTTAATTCTTGTAGCATACCATTAATATGCTGATGCTCTTATTCCGTAAATGGAATAGAAGAGGTAGAACTTCTAGCAGGAATTCTAGGACCTTGGGAAGCAGTATGAATTCTAGTACTCCTTTGAGGGTTAAATTGTATTTGGACTTCTCCACTAGGGAATTCGACTATAGAATTCACATTAGAATTCTATACAGGCCTCGAGGGGGTTTCATTTTGTAAGTTCCATTGTGCTGGTAGATTTATTTGACTCCATGTTATAGTCTTGGGAACTATCAAGTTTGATTTTTCCACGTTAGTTTGGAAATATACGGTTTGTCCCCTTTAATCCATCTTTTTCACATCAGGGCATATAGTATTCATCACCTTATAGCAGATTCTATAAATGACAACAACATTTTGGGAACCAGTTTTCATATTAAATTCATCAGTTTTAAGATTTAAAGTTAAGACCTTTAGAAGATTAGGGTCAGTTAAAGAAACTGAGAAATTTGGGTAGCAATTAAAATATATCGAGCCTTCGCAAAGGCTGGATTCTACAATTCCTAATAAGGAATCAGAAATTTTCCTATGTCTCACATCTCTTAAGCAGAGAAGGACTGAGTTATTAAGTCTAGAACCGATTAGAGGTTTAACCACAATTTGGACCAACCCTATGTGTAAATAATTATATCCTTTTTTAATATATTCTTCTATTATGTCTTTAGATAGAAGATGATTGGTATTTTGAGATTCAAGGATAGACACAGTCTTCTCAATAGTTTTTATAGCGTAATCACTTTTAAATTGGAAAGAACATTTTCTATAAATTTTGTAAGTAGGAACCTTGGGAATATTCTAATTCTGTATGCTTTTTTCTATATTAGATATGATTATTTCTTCAGTCTTCTTTATACTGCTTATATAAGAGCCTGAAGTGCTAGCATTATTGCTTAAAGCTTGAGATCTACTCCTAAATAAGTTTTCCATTGAGTCAATAACGCAGTTACCTATTTCCTGTTTCACATCAATGGGAAAATAACACTGACGACTTACTCTTTTCGCGTATGTGCTCAACCACGACTTAGGGTTCCACAGGATAAGGCGTACTGTCACTTACGACTTTAATAGTTTACTTATTTTGGATAGGTCAAAATTTAAGTAATAAAACTAGATAATATAACTTGGCTCTGATACCATTCCACACACACAGTTATACATAGTTTTAATGTCTAGACAAAACGACAACCAATAACAATAATATGACAATAAGCATGCAACAAGACAGTAATGAGATAGACCAATTAATAACAAACCATATCACATAAAAGACTTTTATAGTTTTAATACAAACCACAAACTTTACTTGCATAACCAAACACTTACATTTTGTGGATGCAAAAGCTAGAAAACAACTTCAGTTGTTCTGGAATGTAGTCGGGAACTTCCTTTAAGAAGCAATCACACATGTACAAGACTCTCTCAAACAAAACAAGACTAAAACCAGATACTAGAACCAGAGACTAGATCTTGTAGAGAAACTCCCTAAAATTTTTCGAGGCCTGAGAATAAGGCTTTCCTCTCTATTTATCGACAAAAGATCGGACTTCAAAATTTTATTTTGGAGTCCGAAAAGATGATATGACCCAACAACCTTCGATTACTGTCATTGCTATAGTAACCTTGCCGACGCTACAATACCTTCAATTATTGTCCTTGCTACAGTGGTCTTGTCATGTCTTGCCGACACTATAGTAACTTATCGTATCTGTTATAGTTTCGCTATAGTTTTGCCTTTGTCGGTGGAGAGTACGATCATGCTTATGTCATTTTATTGGGCCCTCGTGTCCTGGACTATTTTGGAGTTGGGTCAGCCCATTATGAATTTCTTCTGATAGGAGTGAGTACTCCATAGGAGTCATCTCCATTATCTTTAACATCGTCTTCCTCCTTGTCTTTTGAGGAGGATATGGACATATCGTCTAGCCCTTCATCGTTTAGAGCTAATAATATTGTCGTTTGATTTCTTTATTTGATAATTATGGATTATGCTCTTTTAAGAGCTTAAAGTAGTCTTCAATTTTATTAGGATGTGGGAGGTCCCTATTAGCTTGTTTAAGCTTTTTTGTTGTTATATTTTGTGGTTGGAGATAATTATCATTGAAAGAATCCCACCATTTTATCATAATTCTCCTTTCCAAATAAGGAAGATAGTTCCATTTATTATTATTAGGGGTTATGAACCAATCTTAGGATCCAATGGATTTCATAAATTGCTGTAAAATGTATGCATAAGTCCACCTCATTTATTCCTCTATTAGAGGCTTGGAAGAGCTCATATGATTCTATTAGGTGTTCTGGGTAGATATATGGAGTAGGTCCCCACATCAATATCCACCTCTTAAACCATTGAGGAGATACACTTATTTTAGTGTTTAATCTAAATTGTAAATACCAACTACATATCCTCGTAGAATTTTGGAATAATAAGACTACATTCGAAGAATTTTGTAAAAACCAACTATTTGTCAATAAGAATCTTCCATTATAATCGGAATAGTCAAATTATTGGATATTCAAGATTTCAGATCTTAAAGATCATTACATTTGATCAATGGGGTCTTGATCCCCTGAGGCATAAATACCTATCAGGAACCTTAAAAGTCAAGGCTTATAATTATTATGACTACATAAAAGCATGATATATAGTCTTATTATTCCAAAATTCTACGAGGACATGTAGTTGGTTTTTACAATTTAGATCAAACACTAAAATAAGTGTATTCCTTCTATGGTTTAAGAGGTGGATATTGATGTGGGGACCTACTCCATATATCTACCCAGAACACCTAATAGAATCATATGAGCTCTTTCAAGCCTCTAATAGAGGAATAAATGAGGTGGACTTGCGCATGCATTTTACAACAATTTATGAAATCCCTTGAAGCCTAAAATGAGAATATTTCATAACCCCTAATAATAATGAATGGAACTATCTTCCTTATTTGGAAGGAGAATTATGATAAAATGTCGGGATTCTTTCAATGATAATTATCTCCAACCACAAAATATAACAATAGAAAAGCTTAAACAAGCTAATAGGGACCTCCCACATCCTAATAAAATTGAAGACTATTTTAAGCTCTTAAAAGAGCATAATCCAAAATTATCCAAACGACAAATATTATTAGCTCTAATGATTAAGAGCAAGACGATATGTCCATATCCTCCTCAAAAAACAAGGAGGACGACCATGCTGAAGACCATGTTGAAGACAATGGAGATGACTGCTATGGAGTACTCACTTCTATCAGAAGAAATCCATAATGGGTTGACCCGATTCCAAAATAATCCAGGACACGAAGGCCCAATAAAATAACATAAGCATGATCGTACTCTCCACCGACAAAGGCAAAACTGTAGAGAAACTATAACAAGCAAAACAAGTTACTATAGTGTCGGCAAGACATGACAAGACCATTGTAGCAAGGACAATAATTGAAGGTATGGTAGAATTGGCAATGTCACTAAGAAAAATAATCTAAGGTTGCTAGGTCACATCATCTTTTCGGACTCCAAAATAAAATTTTGAAGTCTGACCTTTTGTCTATAAATAGAGAGGAACGCCTTATTCTCAGGCATCGAAAAATTTTAGGGAGTTTTTTCTGCAAGATCTATTCTCTGGTTCTAGTATCTGGTTTTAGACTTGTTTTGTTTAAGAGAGTCTTGTACATGTGTGATTGCTTCTTAAAGGAAGTTTCAGACTACATTCAGGAAAAACTGAAGTTGTTTACTAGCTTTTGCATCTGCGAAATGTAAGTGTTTGGTTATGCAAGTAAAGTTTGTGGTTTGTATTAAAACTATAAGAGTCTCTTATGTGATGTGGTTTGTTATTAACTGGTCTATCTCATTACTGTCTTGTTGCATGCTTATTGTCATATTATTGTTATTGGGTGTCGTTTTGTCTAGACATTAAAACTGTGCATAATTGTGTGTGTTGAATGGTATCAGAGCCAAGTTACACGATCTAGTCTTATTACTTAAATTTTGACCTATAAAAAATAAGTAAACTATTAAAGTCGTAAGTAATAGTACGCCTTATCCTATGGAACCCTAAGTCGTGGTTGAGCACGTACGCACAGAGAGTAAGTCGCTAGTGCTATTTTCCCATTAACTGTGAAACATGAAATAGGTAACTACGTTATTGACTCAATGGCAAACTTATTTAGGAGTAGATCTCAAACTTTAAGCAATAATGCTAGCTCTTCAGGCTCTCATATAAGCAGTATAAAGAATACTGAAGAAATAATCATATCTAATATAGAAAAAACAATACAGAAATTTATAGAAAATGCTCTTTTCACATTTAGAGTGACTATGCTATAAAAACTGTTGAGAAGACTGTGTCTATCCTTGAATCTAAAAATACAATCTCTCTTCTATCTAAAGACAGAATAGAAGAACATATAAAAAATGGATATAATTATTTACACATAGGGTTGGTCCAAATTATGGTTAAACCTCTAATCCATACTGGACTTAATAACTCAGTCATTCTCTGCTTAAGAGACGTGAGACATAGAAATTTTTTTGATTCCTTATTAGGAATTGTAGAATCTAGCCTTTGCGAAGGCCCGATATATTTTAATTGCTACCCAAACTTCTCAGCTTCTTTAACCGACCATAATCTTAAAACTGATGGATTTAATATGGAAACTGGTTCTCAAAATATTGCTGTCATTTATAGAATCTGCTATCAGGTGATGAATACTATATGCCCTGATATGAAAAGATAGATAAAAGGGGACAAACCTTATATTTCCAAACTAACGTGGAAAAATCAAACTTGATAGTTCCCAAGACTATAACATAGAGTCAAGTAAATCTATCAGCACGATGGAACTTACAAAATGAAACCCCTTCGAGACCTATACAGAATTCTTATATGAATTCTATAGTTGAATTCCCCAGTGGAGAAGTCCAAATACAATTTAACCCTCAAATGAGTGCTAGAATTCATATTGCTTCCCAAGGTCCTAGAATTCCACCTAAAAGTTCTACCTCTTCTATTCCTCTTGCGGAATACGAGCTTCAGCATATTAATGCTATGCTACAATAATTAAAAAGAGTTGGATATGATCCTTAAAATGTTAATGTTCTTGAGGTTAAAACATTTCAATTAAATTATGAAAAAGTTGAAGCCAATTTTAACTCAGATCATAATAAAGAAATTAGGGAATGGTTCCTAAATAAGGGAATGGAGAGATCACAACAATATATTAAAGAAAAGTATATTGAAGCCATGAATAAGGTTCAAGGAAACATGTTCTTTTTCAGGTGGTTTGGATAAAGGTTTGTCAAAAAACATAAGTTAACCTTTCCATTCGAATATGTAAACAAAAAATATGTTAAGAAATCTCTTGAGATTGACACACTAAATTCTGTATATAATAATTACAAAACATCAAAAGGAGAAATAAAATCAAGGCATCGTTCAGAAGACATTATCCTAGATGACAAAGGGACAATTACTGCCCCATACAAAAGGTTTTAACTCTATTATAGAATAAAATAATTACACTAACCTCTATCTTAAATCCATAGGAGAACAAGCAGATATAGTAGAGAATTTAGTATCTAAAAAAGATGCTTTTGATAAACCCTCTTCTTCTAAACCTATACCAACCCAAGTTAAAACTACTGCCCCTTTAGTGTTTAAACTATCTCTTGAATTACCTAATAATAGATTTAAAATTGCAACCTGTGAGCTCAGAATTTCTTGATGAAGTTATTTTTAGACTAGGAAATCTAAGAATAGATGAAAAGAGAAAACCCTTGAAAAAATTCCTGAGACTTCTAATAATATGATTGAAGATATTACTAATGACTGCTCTGAGCAAGACATTGAAAATTTAGAACAAGTTTTTAAGCAAGCTAAAAATGAGCCTGTTGAAATCAAAAAAGTTGGTTATGGATTTAAAACCAAGCCTACGACTCCTACAAAAAATGTATTACCCAAGGCCTTCACCTATTGACATTCAACATGAAGAAGATATCCTAATGGGATCTGCCATGTATGATGGTAAGGCAATAATAGAATGGAATCTTGATACCCTGAGTGAATATCAAATGCTTACCCTGCTTAGACACATGATGATGTATGCTACTGCTAGCATAAATAATGGAAATCAAAATCCAGATGTGGCTAAAGCAATCATAATAGGATTTAAAGGACAATTGAGAGGTTGGTGGGATAATTATCTTACCGTTACATTTTGACTACTAAAAAGCAGTATACCACAACTAGAGCAATACAGCTAGATCAAATACAAACTCTTCAGGTTACTGAAGATGAATGTGTAAATACTCTAGTATATACCATTGCTCTACATTTCATTGGTAATACTAGCATTTTGACTCAAAGACAGTCAAACCTTTTGCAAAATCTTAGATGTCCTACCCTTTCCCATTACAAATGGTATAAGGATAATTTCACCTTTAGACTCCTTACAGTTAAGGAATATAGAGCTGGTTATTGGAAGGGTTAATTTATTGCTGGCCTTCCAAGATTATTTTCTAAAAATGTAAAAAATAAGTTAAAAGCTAAAAATAATGGAGAATTAAATTATGACCTTTATGCTATTGGAGAATTATCTGCTGAAGTTTGTGCTACAGGTCTAGAAATTTGTACTGACCTTAAACTGAAAAAACAGTTGGAAAAACAAAATCTGACTAGAAGGAAAGAGTTAGGAGATTTTTATGAACAATTTGGTTTTGAATCTATAAAATCAAAAACTCAAATTGATAAAAGATCTTTTAAAACATATAAGAAAAAATCTAAAAGATTTAAAAGAATTTTTTTAAAAAAGAAAAAGCGTGTCACAGAAGAAGAAAGGGATAGATCCCTTAGGTTTAAAAGAAACCTATTATTTGTAGAAAGTGTGGCAAATTTGGCCATCTTTCTAACAAATGCAGAACTAATAAGAAAATAAATAACCTAAACATTGATGAAGGCCTTAAAAGGCAACTCTATCAGGTCCTCTTAACTTCCGATGAAGAGTCGGATTCATTTTCTGAAGAATCTATAAATATTATAGACGATTCTAGCTCCTCTAGTGAGGACGAATGGGAGAATAACACTGATTGTTAATGTGATTATTATAAATCAGTTTGTCTTATGAACGGGTTAGAAATAAAAACCGTAACCCAAGAAGAAAATATAATTCTATATATAATTGACAAAATAGAGGATCCTGTTGCTAAAAGAGAAGCTTTACTCACTTATATGTCTAAATTAAAACCCAATGATGAGATGAGAGAACAAAAGGATTCTTATACAAAACCCACTTATGATTTTAAAAATATCATAAGCATGATGAAACAAAAAAAAAAATCAAGAGGAACTTCCAAAGACACTACCATGGAAGAATTGAAGTATAAAGTATATAATATTAAACAAGAAATAAATCAGCTTAAAATAAGAATTGAACAGTTAGAGACTCCTATTACAGGAGGAAATGAGCCGGATGTCCTACTTGTAGATGAATTAGAAGATTTGAATATCCCCTCAACTGAAAACAATCATACTAATAATAAAAATCTGGGGACATTAACTTATGTCATATATCACAAAAATGGCACATTTATGTTACAAGCATAGTTAATAAATAATTCAACTTCCAGACTATCGCCTTAATAGACTCGGGCGCAGATTTAAATTATATTAATGAAGGCCATATCCCTTCTAAATATTTTGACAAAACCACACAAATATTAAATATTGTTAATGGTAAAAGAATGATGATTAGTTATAAACTTTCTGATGCAGCTGTTTGCAATAATGGACCTTGTTTTATATTACCGTTCATAATGATAAAAGGACTATCACAAGCTGTTATACTTGGAACACCCATTTTTAACCTATCGTATCCAATAAAACTATTAGATCACACATGTATAGAATCTGAAATTGATGGTCATAAAGTAAAGTTTGAATTTATTGATAAACCAAAAATTAAGGAGATCAATCAGGTTCAAAATCAATTTAAAAAAAAAAAGGAATTTCTATTCTCTTTAAAAGAAGAGAAAAATTATAAAACAATTGAGAAAATACTAAAATCCCAGAGTATTCAAAACAAAATAAAAATATTTCAAGAAAAAACTAGAAAAAGAGGTTTGTGCAGAAATCCCTAATGAATTATGGAACAGAAAACAACATATGGTAGAATTACCTTACGAACCAGGATTTAATGATAGACTAATTCCAACAAAGTCTAGAGACCTATTCA
Source organism: Amborella trichopoda (assembly GCF_054954075.1). Lineage (NCBI taxonomy): Eukaryota > Viridiplantae > Streptophyta > Magnoliopsida > Amborellales > Amborellaceae > Amborella > Amborella trichopoda. The sequence goes on from NC_142339.1 coordinate 17,385,425, forward strand.
GACGAATAGTAGATTATTGGAGATTAGTAAAAAAGAGATACAAGATTTATTAGATAAGAAACTTATAAGAAAATCATACTCCCCAAGGAGCTGTCCAGCCTTATATGTAGAGAAAACGGTTGAAATAAAAAGAGGAATTCCTAGATTAGTAATCAATTATAAACCATTAAATAAAACTTTAAGGTGGATTCATTATCTCTAACAAAAGGGATTTACTCAATAGATTGTTTAAGGCAACTATATTATCAAAATTTGATATGAAATCAGGTTATTGACAGATACAAATCGTTGAAATAGATACAAAACTGCATTTACAGTACCTTTTGGGCATTATGAATGGAATGTCATGCCATTTGGACTTAAGAATGCTCTATCTGAATTTCAGAACATTATGAATAAAATATTTAATCCATATATTACTTTTACAATTGTTTATATTGATGATGTACTTATATTCTCTGAATCTATAGAGTAGCATTGGAAACATTTGCATATTTTTCATAAAATAATTGTGCAAGCAGGATTGGTAGTTTCAGTCAGAAAGATTAAACTTTTCCATGCTAATATTAGATTTTTGGGACATAATGTTTCCCAAGGAACTATAACTCATATTGATAGGGTTCTGCAATTTACTGACAAATTCCCTAGTGAAATTAAAGAGAAACATCAGTTACAAAGATTTTTGGGATTCCTAAATTCTATTGCGGATTATTATAAAAATATGGCGGTTGATTGTAGACCCGTTTTCCAAAGACTTAGAAAGTATCCGCCAGATTGGGGGGGAACAACATACTCTCGCAGTTAGACGGATTAAAGCAAAAGCCAAACAATTACCTTGTTTAGTAATTGCCTATCGAAAAGCTTTCAAAATCATTGAAACCGATGCTTTAGAACTAGGTTATGGTGGAATCCTAGAACAAAGGTTTAAACCCACTGAAAAAGAAAAATTATATATATATATCTATATAAAATCTCGCTCTTTTCAAAATGATCTTTTCGATTTCTTAATTTCTACTTCTTAATTTTAGTTTATTAATTTCTAATTTCTTAATTTCTAATTTTTAATTCTTAATATTTTTTATTTCTATTTTTAAATTTTTTATTCTTAATTTCATTTTTCAAACTCCAAAAGTAGGAGTTGTCTTCGTTTGTATTCTTTCCATGTATTTGTTTGTTGCTTTCAAAAACTTTAATTTTTTTAGTTCAAATTGAAACTCAACATCAATATGTAGTCTCGAACTTCCCCCTATTTTTAAAAATCTGCATTAATAATTTTGAAAACGAAGGAGTTGGATCAACTCAAGAAATGATGACACCATCCTATCATCCATAGTCCAGTCTGAGATCTAAGAGATTGCATGATCCAATGAATCGAAAGTTCAAAGGGGAAGAGAATCCTAAGAAAACCTTTTAGGCCCTCAAGAACCCCAAAAAGTAGAAATCTTAGACAGTCGAGCCAACTCCCTAAACCTTCAAAACGTTCAAACCTTTTGAGCCTATAGAAAGCCTAAATTGCAAAGGAAATGAATATTTGAAATAAAGCTAAATTTATATTCATTTCATTTTCATTCAATTAATTTCAAAGACATAATATTGGTAACATGATGGAACCAGGAGAGCAATCTTGACATACACTGCCTGAGAGTGCTCCAGAGAATGCTCTGCCCATAAACCTTAAATGCATAAATTCCTAGGTAGGTAACTGAGATAAGTTTGCAGTCTATGTATTGGTGGACCTGATGGAACGACCATCCTCTGAGCATTGCAATTCTAAGTCTTCTAGGTTTTCATTCAATCTTGGTTGCCTATCTCTTTGCCACTCTCCTGTCTCTTGAAGGACAAGGAGTTCTAAAGAGGAACAAATGTAGACACCCCACCCCCCACCCCTCGAAATTTAACTTTATTTCTGGAATCTAAATTCCTAGCAAAAAGTATCCCAGGAGGTATTACCGGTGCTATCTAGAAAAGGTACCAGGCGCGAAGCTTGAGTAATTTGAACGATTCAAGAGTGCGTGAGGTTGCGAGACGATCCTGTCAAAATACGCCTCTGAAGAGTCTTCTAAGGGATGATTCAAAAGTTAATGTAAAAAGAGATGACGTGAGAGAAAAGAGAAGAGGGAGAAGACAAGTGATAGTAAGGAGGAAGGGAAAGGGGTGGGAGGGATCACTAACTGATCCAGCAGCCTCCCCGCTTTACTGCCCTAAGAGATATTGCTGGAATATATCAGAAAAGTCCGAGCCACTGCTAGGCCTCGGGACCTCGGAGGATTCAAAGGACATGGAGTTGCGGGACAAGCCCATCAAAATACTCCCTCGAAGAGCCTCCTTGGGAGTGATCAAAGTAACGAACAGAGACGGCGAGAGTGAAATAAAGTAAGATGAGGTGAGGGTGAGTGAGAGTGTAGGTGAAGAGAGGTGAGAGAGTGAGGGAATGCAGGAGAGGAGAGCCGATGGCCCAATTGTCTTTCTCTCAAGGGGAGAGAGAGAGATAAAGAGATAAAGGAGAGAAGGGAGGGGCGGCCCACCTGCCTCCCTCTAAAGAGGGAGAGAGAGAGAAGGGAGGGGCAGCCCAGCTGCCTCCCTCTCAAGGAGAGGGAGAGAGAGAGAGAGAGAGGGAGGAGGTAGAGAGCTGGGTGACCTAGCCACCTGGCTCTTAAGGAGGAGAGAGAGGGAGAGAAAGAGTGAAAGAGGAAGGGGTGAGCAAGGTGGCTGAGGCCCCTGGCTCTCTGGAGAGGAGAGAGAAAGGGTAGAAAAGGTGAGAGAGAGGAAGGAAACAGCGAGGTGACTGCCTTTGAAGGGAGGAGAGAGAAAGGGCAGAGGTGGGCAGTCTAGTCGCCTGCCTCTTAGGGTGAGGAGCAAGAGAGAGAGAGAGGAAAAAGGGGGAGAAGGGGGAGGAAAGGAGAAGAGAGAGAAAGAGAGAGAAAGAGAGAGAAGAAGAGAGAGAAAGATAAAAGTAGAGGGAGGAAGAGAGAAGAAGAGAGAGAGGAGAGAGAAAGTAATCGGGTAGCTAAGGTTGAACCGATGGCTTGATCCTAGTGGCTAAATGTGGTCCCAATGTCCTTGTGAGATCCTTGAGTGTAACTCGTGCCTTGGTATAGTATAGAGAAGGCTAGGGTGTAGTGCTATGGTGTATGGGTTGAAGGTAAACCTAGATGAGCTATGGTGTATGGTTGATGGGTTTAGGGTGAATAAACTAGGTAGGAAATATGGAGTATGGATGGGTGTGGAGTAGGGTGTAGGATAAGGTATAAAGTGTAGGGAGTAAGGAGTATGGATGGGTATGGACTAGGGTGTAGGATGGATAAGGTGTAAGGAAGTGGGGGTTTTGCAAGTGTGGCGTTTGGGAGTGTAGGGTTTGGAAGTGTGGTGTTCAAGGGTATCTCCCTCTAAGCAAAAGTATTCTCTCTCCTCTTTATTGAAGAGAATACAGGCACAAACGTACGAAAAAAAGCTTTCTCATTATCTCTTTCTTCCATATTTCTCACTTAGGGTAACAAAATGAAGTAAATAACTTATATAGGAGTCATCTCAAATATGGGTGGATGCTCAAAACTAGAACAAATTGTTAAAAAATAGAACTACAATAATTAGAGAGGGATTTTCATTTTTTTCCCAAAATGACATTTTTTCCCCTCCAAACTTTTACGTAATGGACAAGACCATCCCTAAAAATGGCCTCTTGCATTCCCTATGGTTCGGGCCTTCTTTTGGTATTTTTCGGCAACATTCCGAGCAATCCAATGCTTGATCATCTTGAGGTTATGAATTTGATATGTATTATTAGGCTTGAATCGAACTTTTGATGATGAACCCAAAATCCGGTCAAACCCATAAGCTTATCATTTTTGATCTTCGACGTAGCATGCCTTGTCGTATCTTTGATCTTCATTTTCATCACAAATCGAAGGGAAGGTCATTGTGATCATTTTTTTCCACCTTTAGAAAGTACGACCTAGAAAGGTGGAATTCTCTAGAGTGGAATTCTAGCTATGGTGCACCGTAACATGCTAGGAACTTAGGCCAAAAACTAATTTGGTACCTGTTTGTTTCAGTCGCGCCCAAATTTGACGAAACTTGGTGGGAATCCTTAGATCATCATAGGAGACTCGTATGCTTGATTTGGGGCCGAAAAAAATACTACTATCACTGCTCTTGAAAATTAGGTCGATTGGTGTACGGGGCTTCCGTAGTCCATAGGCGTGATTGATACCTATAGGTTTGAGTTGCAACCACCTCCTTTATTATTCGTGCCGAGAAATTAGTGCGTAAAAAATACACACTAACAACTATCCCAATACAACCATAAGGCACATCAAACCATAGTCATGCCCAAATCATGGTCCAGTGTAGTATATTCTAGGATATTCTTTATTCCTTGAATATTCCATTTAGGAAATTGAATAATCCCAAATATCCAATATTATGATACATACGAAATTTAGGAAACCGAATATTATAAAAAAACCTAAAATTCTTTGGATCCCGAATACTTATTTTGAATACTTATTTTTAGAAGCCAAATACTCTCAATTCCCAAGATAGGTATGTTAAATAGTTGCATAACGAAACCAGATTTCCATGTTAGGTAGTTCGTGTAAACTGAAAAGGGGCATGTACGCATTGCAGATGGGACAATCTAGAGAACTCCAAATTTGACCAGACCACTACTATTAGATTCAATTAGACGTTCTGAAGTTTGAAACATCGAACTGCTTGAAATTATATTTTGCTTAGATGTTTCAAACATTAGACCGCTCTGCAAATTAGTTATTTCGATTTTTTTGACATTGGACCACCTTATGAAATGACAAAAAAGAAAATTAAGAAATGATCCGATGTTTTAAACATCCGACCAAGGACAAAGTTTGAAAATAAATAAAAAATTTAGGTGGTAGTTCTTCTACATAAATACCTCATATTTTTAGGCCTTTTTAGTATAATGGTGAAATAAAATGGTAAGTGAACGTGATATTATGATGCAGTTGAAATAATAGCGTTGAATTATTTAGAGAGACCAGGATGGGATCGGAAGATGAGATAACAAATTACCATTAATTTTTATTTTTGTATTTCTCTCTCTATCAAACCCTATATTTTCTTTATTATTTTTTTGGAAGGAGGAAGTTCTTTAGGTTTTATAAAGATAGTAATAAAAATGATGAGGCATGTAACGATTGTTTTTTGTTTCTACATTGAATGAACAGAAAAATAAGGGCGTGTTGGAGAGAGGGAGATCCTCCTTATACTTTGTGTTTTTTCTGTTCTTTCATCTCGGACGACTTGGATCGGCACGATTGTGCCTTCTTCTTGTTGATTTATTCTCGAAAAATCTGAACTTGACTGCGTCATTTTCCGTTCTTATGTTCGTAGTAGAAATCCTGATGTGCACCCCCACCAACCTGACTCCCTCAAAATCAAATGCCAAAATTAAAAGCATTTGTTTTTCTATCGGGAAATCCCATAGAAAAGAAAGTGGAGAGCTGAATGGTAATCCCTTGGGAAAATTACATGCGTGCAGTTTTATTTAACCATTATTACACGATGGTCTAAAAAAATGCGATATTTATGGGGGAGATCCTTGTCCCCCATTCCGTTTTTTTATTTTTTTTCAGGTTTGTTTCCGATTCGATATTTTAAACATCTAACAGTATATTAAATTTTTTTTTTTCTTTTTTTAAATGATATTATAGGCCAGTTCAATGTCGAATACATCAAACGCCAAATTTATAAGGTGGTCGGATGTTAAAAAATGAGACCAAAACACTTTTAGTCGGTCCGATGTCGATAACATCAGACTGCCTTAAACCGTAAAAAATGACGTTTAAATATAGTCCGAAACATCAGACCACCTTTTCAGTAACGTGGTTTTGCATCTCGTTGATGTACATGCATAAGTACTGGTAGCATCTCGTTGATGTACATGCATAGGTACTGGTAACATAGTTAGGTTAATAAACCACAGAAGGCCATGCCGGACCACTGAATCAACATAAGGTCACAACATAAAACAGAATTGCAGAACAACATTCAAGAAAATCAAGATTCATACAAGAAGAGCTCCTGGTAGAGCAACTAAGCAAGAAGGTCGACTTTCAGTTTTTTTTTTTACAATCTGGGCATGCTCTTCGCATGACCTCCATGGATATCTGCCAGCATGCTCTTCGTATGAACTCATGCATATCCGCCTTCAAGCTAAGGTAGAATAGGTTATTGGTTATCTCAAATATTGTTCAAGTCAGGGGAATTCTAACTCCTTATTGACACTGTCTCGTTTAGCTTCGATCTTGTCCCCATACAGGTTTGGATCTTGATTACGCCCAAATGTGTTCAATCATTTCTAGGAAATGTCTAGGAGATGTGAAACTCGTTGATAGCGGCTCGTTTCTCTTTGATCTTGGCACGATCTAGGTAGCTTCGATCTTGTCCCCATACAGGTTTGGATCTTGATTACGCCCAAATGTGTTCAATCATTTCTAGGAAATGTCTAGGAGATGTGAAACTCGTTGATAGCGGCTCGTTTCTCTTTGATCTTGGCACGATCTAGGTTTATTGGTGATTACAGGTGATTACGCCCCAATGTGTTAAACCACCCCAATGTGTTCAACCACTTCTTGTATGAAAAAATACAAAAAGACTGCTAACGATTTCAAGCCATTTTTCATGAATAAATTATCTTCTCAAATTTTAGGTCTCCATTTCTATTTCTCTTATCAAAATAACCTTCATTGCTATTTTTTCTATCAGAATGTTATCTTCCGCCGCTTTAGATGGTTGTTTTTTGCGAAGCTAAAATTTTCAAAAAAACGAAATGTAGAAAGATGAATGAGATATAATTTTCAAAAAACGAAAAATAGAGAGATGAAAAAGCTGTAATTTTTTAAAAAACGAAATGTAGACAGATGAATGAGATGTATGATTTATCAAGAGATGAAAGAACCAATAGGATGGTAAATAGCCCTCACAATTATTTCTTATGTAGAAAATTGGAACCTAAGAATTTATTAAGCTAACTTCTCAAAAAAATAAATAAATTATCGTATTATTCTAATAAGTGAATTTTGGATAGGAACCAGTGCCCCAACTTGTCAGTTGAGGGATCTTTAGTTAGGACCAGCGTGAAGCATACCAACTTTGACCAAATATTTATTTATTTATTTTTTGAATAATAAAAAGAATTATCAAAAATATATTTTAATTTTAGGTTAATTGAAAAAAAAAACCTAAATTTTTTACACTTTTTTTTTTTTTAAATATGTCTTTTACCAAAATAATCTTCACGGTATTCATATTAACATTACCTTACGTTATGTACCCTAATATTTAGGGCATTTTATAATATTAAGTACCGTAATATTTGGAATTTTATTTGTGTTTAAGGTTATACGGAACTTTTAATACCGTATTGTTGAACTTTCAGGCAAATTAACCAAATACAAATCCAAATTTAAAGTTCTGATATTCTTCAAACAACCTCTAACGGAATTTACCATTTTTCGATTACCCTAATGAGCATTAGTTGACTGAATTCTCCATCCTTTGATGAGCATTAGTTGTGCAATAAACGTCCATTTTCTTCGGGGATTGCCCACGCTTGCCAACTTCAGTTTCATTGCGGTAGAATTGAGCAAAATTGAAATGGCAATATCCAACTTTTAAAGTTGTCTGACCAGCTTCTATACAAAGATCTCCTCTACTCTCCCATGTTCCAAGCATCAGAGCTGGAATTTTGGCCACTGCATTCAATATGAAAAAAAGATTTCATCCACTCTGCCATTTTCCAAGCCCAAAAGCTGAAATTTTGGTCACTTTATTCAATATGAATTAGTTCCACTTTTGCTTCTCATGATCCTTAACCATCCAATTTTCCAAAGATTGCGATAATGGAGAAGAAAACCCAATTGGAATTACTCCGGAGGACTTAAAGATGAGAGAATCTATGGTAGTTTCTAGTAGTACGTTTTGGAAGAAGATAGAGAACATCCAATATTCCAAAGATTGCGATAATGGAGCAGAAAACCCAATTGGAATTACTCTGGAGGACTTAAAGATGAGAGAATCTATGGTAGTTTCTAGTAGTACGTTTTGGCAGAAGATAGAGAACAAAACCCAATTGAAACTTTTCCTTCACCTTCGTTTTTGTTTAGAATTTCAGAAGTCTCTTCTATCTTCTTCATCCAAGGTAACAAACAATAGAGAGAACCCACCTTCTGCTCTTTACTCATCTGTAACTTGTTGCTGTGCTAACAGCAACGATTACGGATAATATGTGTGAACTTTTTAGTCATTACGATACTTTTTTTTTGACCAAGATCATTATGTTTATTAGAAATTATTCCATTACGATACTTAAAGTACCTAAAAGAAATTATTCAAAAGCATTACAATACTTAAAGTATTGTAATAGTTTAACAGTAATACGACTACCGTGAAGACTATTTTGGAGTTTTTTTTCAGTTAGACGAAAATAAAAGTATATTTCTGATAATTTCCCAATAATAAAGACACAAGAATAATTTTTGGGATTGAATACAATGAGGCTATTTACTTTTGATATAGGTGGTCACAATTACTTACAAGCTTCTGATGTAAAATTTGATAGTTTGGATGCGTCACAAAAATTTCTTTTAAAGTTTGAGCTTGGTTAATGGATTAAATGCAGCCAATAAATTCTACATCCAATGGTCAAGATTAATTGTGACGACCTTGTACAAAAGCTAAATGCTTTTATTCTATATGTTTCCGTAATTTTTTTATTATTTGTTTATCTTCTTCAGAATGACACTGGATCCTAACGGCCCAGATCAAATCTGGGCCGATCTAACGATCATGGTTGTCCGATACTTTTTTAATTTTAATTATTTTTTTATAAACCTAAATTATTTAAAATTTTAGACGTGTGTTCTTCAAAACTAGGTGAATCTATAAAAAATATCAAAAAAAATATTTTATATGAAAAACATTGACCAAAATACCCCAAAAAGTTTTAGGGGCATTTCAATCAATTTGTTTTTAGCGAATTATTATTTTTATATTTTTATTAGGTACGCGTTGATGAGAAGAACACACACCTAAAATTTCAAGTAATTTGAATTTTGTAGAAAAAAAAATTAAAATTAAAATACTATCAAACAACCGTGACTATCAGATCGGCCCAGATTCGATCTGGACCGTTGGACGTTTACTGTAGTGGTACGCACATGGGCATACAGGTATATATTAAGTATTAAGGGATACTTCGAAAGCATTAGCCTTGTTTTATATATATATATATATATATATATATATATATATATATATATATATATATATATATATATATATATATATATATAAAATGATATGAACCTATATACATTGGCCAATACCAAATTTCAAAAAGAAAATTCTTAAACCCTTACACTTATGGTATTAATAATCTTTAATCATTTCTATTGTGAAATATAATTCATTAAATATTAAATAGAATAATTTTTTTCTTAATTCTTCTATATATAATATTATGTTGCCTATTAAATAATTCTTATTATTGCTTATTGATATATTTTATTTATGTTATCAAATATAATTTTTATTCAATAGTATAAAATAAGTCCTTAAGAAAAGGTCTATTTAAAAATTTTAAAAATAAAAAAATAAGAAAAAATAAAAATAGTACTATGGTGTGTTCCAATTTCATTGTGGATATCAGAAGATGCAAAAATGAAAAAACTAAAAATACGAAAACAAAATGAAAAAAAAAATGTAATATGTACTATATAACTGACAATAGATAAAAAATGATGTAATATTGCAAATATTACCCAAAATTCAGTTTTAACATTAGATCCATGAATCGTGTCAATGGAATCAGTATTCAAAAATAAAAATCCGAATCTGAAATAACATAACATACAAATGTTATCTGAAATAATGCACATATTTAATATATAGTACTAACTCAATAATATATATTTTTATAATTACCTAAAAACATAGCTTATTTGAATAGTTGAAAAATCCATAATGAATGCAAAATGCATATTTATGAAGAAATTTGCAAAAGCACCTTTATTATCCGAATTAATGCAAATGTTATTAGTAATAATGTTAATATTTAATGTATAATACTTACTCAAGGTTATAATTTTTTTAATTACCTAATGAATAGTCATATTATAATATTTTTTATTAGTTGAAATTCGATTAAATAATTTCATAAGAAAATGTGTCTTCACATTCAATGAAATGAGAACCAAAATGCTATTTTGTAGAGCTCCAACCAAAAAATGCAGTTAGGATTTCATTAGATCAAAGATTTATTTATAAAGTGAGACACATCAAAAGAAATAACTTAGAATAGATAAACAATTCAGCAATATTGCAAATATTACTAACGGACTGACATCTACTGTGTCAACCAACATCCCAGATTGAATTTGGACCCGATCCAATTGTCACGACCTCATTTCGTATTTGATTTTCATTTGTTTTTTATAAAAATCCAATCAATTGAAATTTTGAGCATCTATTATTCAAAAATACGAGAATCTAATAAAAATATATAAAAAATAACTAGTAAAATATAAATTGATCAAACTAAACCTGAAAACTTTTTGAAGTATTTTGATCAATTTATATTTACAAATTATTTTTTAATATTTTTATTAGGTGTGCCTTGATAAGAATAATGAACACCTAAAATTTCAAGTGATTTGGATTTGTAGGAAAAAAAAAAAAAAATTCAAATATGAAATGAGGTTGTGACCATTAGATCGGCCCAAACTTAATTTGGGCTATTGGCTGACACTACAGCTATCTGCTCACGGGCAGAGATAATCCATTATATATATATATATATATATATATATATATATATATATATATATATATATATATATATATATATATATATATATATATATATATATATATGAGTAATGATCCTATGAGACCCTCCCACACCTATGTGTGTAGGAACCCAAAAGATCACCATTAAATTTGGCATAAATCTCTAGAAAAGTTAAGTCCCACACCCATGTGATAATTTTTCTAGAAATCTGTTCCAAATTTAATGGCACACACACACACACACACACACACACACACACACACACACACACACATATATATATATATATATATATATATATATATATATATATATATATATATATATATATATATATATGAAAGAGTTTATATAAGGATGCAACCTTATAATGTAGAATTATGGATGAACCTCAAAAATTCATTGAAAAAGGTGGTTTTAATGTTGAAAAACCCTTTGATTGATCATCTCGGCATCGAGATGTATGACAATGAAAAATAAAAGTATTTTGTCTCAGAAGTAGTGCATTCCACAACATATTATTTACACCGTCCATTTTCAAGATTTTCATATGTTTATAGATCTATTTGATTTTAACTATTTTTGAAATTTAAAAGTTTATAATTAGATATAAAAATAGATTTTGAGATACTCTTAAGAACATTTTACATCAAAATTGTATAACATGATAAATACACATACGGATGCATCTGTATGCCAACTGCACCCATATATATATATATATATATATATATATATATATATATATATATATATATATATATATATATATATATATATATGAAAAGACGAGATTAGACCACTAGCTCATATGAGCCCAACTGCCATTATTGAATCTGGGTCGATCTGACGATCATGGATGTCTGATAGTACTTGAATTTTATTTTATTTTTCTACAAATCCAAATCACTTGAAATTTTAGTCGTGTGTTCTTCTTATCAAGATGCACCTAATAAAAATATAAAAAAATTTATTTGTAAAAAGTAAAATAACCAAAATACCTTCTGAAACATTTCGGGGGTAGTTTGATCAATTTATTTCATGTAAAATATTTTTTTGATATTTTTTGAAAATTTACCTATTTTTGATAAACACACGTCTTAAAATTTCAAATGCTTTGGATTTGTTTAAAAAAACAAAAAAATTCAAACATTCAGATCGACCCAAATTCAATCTGGGACGTTGGGCTCATATGTTCATATGAGCTCATGGGTTAATCCCATCTTTTCCCATATATATATATCTAGGGAAAGGTTTCTATGCTTCCCCTACAACATAGAAGTTCTATCCTTCCCTTACCATCCAGCCGTCCAATTTTGATCGAGAGAGCCACTCACCGTTTGATCTTAGATCTGACGTTTCAAAGTATTTTATTTTTAGTTTTTTCTTATACAAATTGTATGAATATGAAATTTGGTACTTGTCATCTTCTCATTGGGGCGGCACATCTATAAAAAATATTGGAAATAATTTTTTGATAAAATATAATGACCAAAATACACCTTGAAACATTCAGGGGTATTTTGATCATTTTATTTTATTGAAATTTTTTTTTTTTTTTTCACTAGTGCGAGTTTAATAGAGGAATGTACATCCAAAATTTAGTGTCAAAATAGTTTATAGCAAAGAAAATAAAAAACAAGTAGTGTAAAGACGTGATGTTGTGATTGGGGCAATCTTAGCCATCCATTCAGAATGGACGGTTGGATAAGGGGGAGGATAGAACTTCTATGCTGTAGGGAAAGCATAGAAAGTTTGCCCCCATAAAATTTCAAGTGATTTGGATCTGTAAAAAAAAAAAAAAAATTCAAGTACCACCGGACATTGGTGATTGTTAGATCGGCCCAGATTCAATCTGGGCTCATATGTTCATATGAGCTAGTAGGCTAATCCCATTTCCCTCCCCCCCCTCTCCCCCCTCTCTCTCTCTATATATATATATATATATATATATATATATATATATATGGGGTGGTACATCCTTGGTTATAATGAGGCATTAGAGTGAGGAATGTAGAGCATGGTGAAAGAGGCACGACCTTGGCAGAGAGCATAGTTACTAAGTCGGGGATTATCAATAAATTGGCTCACCATGAAATCGGAAACTAGTCATTTTTATTTTAAAAAGTTAGATAAAAGAATCGGGTAAAAAATATGGATCCCTAAAAATACTTCATGTAAAGAGATCACGAATATATTGGATTAGGCTCAAAAAATCGGAGTCAAAAAATCGGATATATTTAAAATATTAGAAATTTTAAACTCTATATATATATATGTATATATATATATCACTCAATATAGAAAAAAATAATAGTAGTGAGGAGTAATGCTTTCACTCTATATATATCACTTAGTATAAAAATATCCTCCCTATAAATATAAATTTCAAATATTTAATGTGATATATCTTTAAATCATAAGATGATTATCTATTCTATTCGTCAAGATAAGTATTGGGTAGGTGAATTCATTTTTCATCTTTCTAAAAAAAAATTGTCTACCCCATACTTGTTAACTATGGTCTACCTATAACCACCTAAAAAAATACGCACCATATCCATAGCAGAGAACTAGAGAAAGTGTCGGGAGAATAGAAATAAATATACAAATAGAAATTTCATAATACAGGAAAAAGATATTGAACTTTCAAAAAAAAAATCAGAGTATATGAATAGGAAAGATTTTTTAAACGATTTTTTCAAACCTGAAAAGATCGTGTATTTTTACCGATCTATTAAAAAAGTCGCAAATTCAATCCCTTTTCCAAAAAAAAGCGGTTTTTTTTTTAAACGTCGCGATTAAATCGGCGACTTGCTAACTATGGTAGAGATAGGGGTACGTTGTGTGGTCCGTTGCCTGAGAAAACTGAAATAAGTTCCATGTATATTGTAGTTTGGTATTTTATATTAATTAATTCAAGTCTCTCTCATGAATTTTGTTGCGCATGTGATCTATTTATTTTATTATTATTTATTATAATTACAACAAGGGAAATTATTAGAAATCTATTTTAAGTTTTGACAAATTAGAAAAAAAAAATTCAACTTTCATAAACTTAGTCCATAGCTTTTTTTTTTTTCAGTTTTAGCATTTAAAATACTTGAAATTATCATGCCATTTAAAATAACATATAAAATGGGGTAGTCGTTATGGTACTTAAAGTACCGTAATACTAAGGTTGTAAAATAATACGACTACTATGAAGGCTATTTTGGTAAAAACAATGTCAAAAAAGGATGTAGATGAGGTTTATGAAAGTTGATATTTTTTTCCAATTTGGCGAAAATTAAAGTATATTTCTTATAATTCCTTTACAATTAATTTTTTTTTTAAAGAAACATACTCTAAAAAAATTCAAAAAAGTAGAGGTATTTTTGTCATTTTTTATTTAAAAAATATTTTTTTGGTCTCTTGTACAAATGTGGGATGGTGAGAAAGTTGAGTTCCCATAATTTGGACTTAATGCGATGTTTATAAAAGTACATAAAATCATAATACAATATGTACTACCAAAAAGTATAACTTGAACAACTTGGCAGGAAAAGAAAGTGGGATTTGAATGTAAAATATAAAATGTATGTGATTATTTTTTAATATTAATAATAAAATCAGAAATATACCATAAATATTAGGAAATAGTTTATACAATGATGCAACTTTACCTCTACCGCTACGGCTGCACCTCAAAAATCCATCGAAAAAGATGGTTTTAATGTTGAAACGCCCTTTGATTGATCATCTCGACATCAATATGTATGACCATGGAAAATAAAAAGATTTTAAGTCTCATAAATAGTGCATTTAACAACATATTATCTACACCGTCTATTTTCAAGATTTTCATATGTTTATATATCTACTTGATTTTAACCATTTTTAAATTTAAAATTTTATAATTAGAATTATATACCATGATAAAATTTGAAAGTTCACCTTACCTCTATAGCTACAGATGCATCTGTATGCCAACTACACCCTAAATATTAATCATAATAATTAGTATAATATAATAACCATATAGTAATATAATTACTAGAATAATTATAAGACATTGTACATAACAATCATAATAATATACAATTAAAAGAAGCATTATATGGTAATAATATATTGATAATTTACTATTTTTATAGTATAATATTTATCATTTAATAATATCACAATATAATATGTTATATATAGTATAATATAGGGAAATTTACATAGGTACTGGTTTTTTAAACCGTTACAACAAAAAGGCCCCAAAATAGGCCCTTATTGCCGGGAGGAACGACCCCCTCGAAAATATTTATTTTTTGACAAATTTCCCCTATTCGATGTTTCTAATAACAACAGACTTCATTTTTTTAAAGTTTTAAGGCTGTTCGATGTTTCTTACATTGAATTGGATTTAGACCTCATTTTTTAGAAGGTTTAAGGTTGTCTCATGTTTCTAACATCGAACCGCATTTAGGGCTAATTTTTTAGGCTAAGTTTTGTAAGGCATAAGTTGGTCCAATGTTTCTAACATCGGATCGCATTTGGACTTCAATTTTTGAAGGTTTAAGGCTGTCCAATGTTTCTAATGTGGACCGCATTTAGACATCAATTTTTTAAGGTTTAAGGCAGTCCAAGGGTAAACTTGAAAACAAAATGAAAAATAGGGAGACAAGTACCTCCCTATAAATATCGTATATTTTTTAACCATCGCCATAATAATGATCAAATAAAATGGTACAAACATAATTTTTCCTATAATATAACACAATGCAATACAACAATTTAAAATAAATATCAATTTATTATGGAAAAAGTTTATATAGAGCCGAGGCCCTAAACAATCAAATCAGAGCACACCTCAAAAATTTCACTAGAAAAGGTTGTTTTGATGCCCAAATATCTTCAAATTGATCATCTCGACATCAAGATGCATGGATATGAGAAAATATGGATTTAAGTTTTGAAAATAGTACATCTTGTATGCATTTTTTGACCGTCAATTTTCAATATTGTCAAGTTTTCATAGATCTACTTAATCTACACTTTTTTTAAAGCTTTAAAATTTATAATTAGATATGAAAATATATTTTAAGGCTATCACAAAGATTCCCAGCAATGAAACCACATTTCTTGACACTATTTGAAGGTGGAATCTACTTTGATTGTTTAGAGTCTAGGCTCTATACAAACCACACCCATTTATTTTTAGTACAGTAATAATAACTTAACGTAATAATTTTTTAATGTTATAATATGGTTATTTCTTAATATTATTAAAATAAATAATTATGAAGAATATAAATGATTGAAAAGTGAATATGGTTTATCAAATTGATTTATATAATATATTAAATAAATATATAATTTTTAGGGATATGGTTTTGATAAGTCAGTTGAGGTATTGGCTTGTATATGTTCCCCGACCAAAATTTATCTTAAAGATGGATTTTAGATCCAAATAACTTTATTGTCTCATTCAGAGTGATCATGAATCGAAAAAAAAAAAAAAAAGCTACAAATAATATATATATATATATATTTACACTAAACCTTTTAGTTTTTGGCAGAGGCACAATTCTTGCCATCCATCCCGATGATGGTGCTTTCATGCTTCAAGGTTTGTAACCCAACCACTCTATCCTTGATGCGATAAGAATTTTTTCTATTTTTATTTCATAATTCCTTTTTGTAGATCATAATATTTATATACAATTATGAATATCGTAAATTATATTTCTTTTATTATATCAAGATTAATAATTAATTCATAAAGTTTGTTTATCTTCATAATGATAAACAAGGTAGCACATATTAGTCACAATAATTGTTTAAATTAAAGCATTGAAAAATAACTAAATATATAACTTATTTCTAGAATCATCTAAAGAAATATGTTAAATACTTACGCCTTGCTCAGCCTACTCCAATGTCTCAAAGCTTTAATATTTGAAATATATGGCACATATTTAAAATACTATTGTATGATAATGCGGAGTTTTATACACAACAATTAAGACGAAAATGATGTTGATACTCATGGCATAAGCGTGTTGAAGGTCATGTTAAAAGGGTTTTGTCCAGTGTTTTAAAAAACGCCGAGTCGAACCGGACACGCCCGGTTCGACTCAGAAATCGCAATGAGTGGATCGTATCGGCGAAAAAAACGGGAATCGTCCGGTTCTAGAGAGAACTGGACGATTCTGTATAGTGACTCGCCGATTCACTGTACGGAATCGGAGAGTCCGAACAGTGAATCGGCGAGTCCCGTAAGGATGTTTTTTTTTTTTTTTTTTTTTTTTTTTTTTTTTTTTTTTTTTTTTGTATTTTGTAATCCATGATAGATTTTTTTGTAATACTTGATCGATTTTTTTGTAATCCATGATCGAATTGTTTTTGTTTTTTTGTAATCCATGATCGAATTTTTTGTTTTTTTGTAACCCATGATAGAATTTTTTGTAATCCATGATCGAATTTTTTGTAATCCATGATCGAAATGTTTGTTTTTTTTTCTTGTAATCCATGATCGAATTTTTTGTTTTGTAACCCATGATAGAATTTTTTGTAATCCATGATCGAATGTTTTGTAATACATGATCGAAATGTTTGTTTTTTTTTTGTAATCCATGATCGAAATGTTTGTTTTTTTTCTTGTAATCCATGATTGAATTTTTTGTTTTTTGCTTTTTTTGTAACCCATGATAGAGTTTTTTGTAATCCATGATTGAATTTTTTGTAATCCATGATCGAATTGTTTTTTTCTTTTTTTGTAATCCACGATTGAATTTTTTGTTTTTTTTTGTTTGTTTTTTTTTGTAATCCATGATCGAATTTTATGTAATCCATGATCGAATTTTATGTAATCCATGATCGAATTTTATGTAATCCATGATCGAATTTTTTGTAAACCATGATTGAATTTTTTGAAAATTTGTGATTTTTTTTTTTGAATCCATGATTGAATTTTTTTTTGTAATCCATGATAGAATTTTTGGAAAATTTGTGATTTTTTTTTTTTAATCCATGATCAAATTTTTTTTTGTAATCCATGATAGAATGTTTTGAAAATTTGTGATTTTTTTTTTTTAATCCATGATTGATTTTTTTGAAAATTTGTTATTTTTTTTTTAATCCATATTATTCAAAGAGAAAATGAGAGAGATGATGATTCTGAGGCCACCCTATCCCAGCCATATTATTCACATATCGAGTCCCAACAGCAACAGTGTAGGGATGAGCACGACAGTGCAGGTGAGCATGAAGGATGGACAATCTTCGGGGATTTTAGATTGGGAACACAACAAAACACTAACACTCAGGGATTTGAGAATAGTCAGACGCCTGCTAATATCGATGATTCGTTTTTAGATCGAATCAATGAATTGTTAAACGAATTCAATCAATGGCACCAGTGTGACCAAGAAGAACAATAACGTCGTCTATCATTTTATTTTTAGATCATATGTTACTAATTTTATGCTTTATTGTAGTCCATGTATGTTGATATACTTATTCCATGATAATTATATGTTTATCCTTTTGTGTGATGTAAATTAAATGCTGAATGGCGGTTCATGCAGGGAAAGAACATATCAATGTTCGCATATTCATTCAAAAACATGAAAATTCTTAATGGAGTACCCTCATTTCTTATTGAATTCCTAAAAAATAATATTTATAATGAATTTTAATAATTTTTTCGGATTTGTTTTAAGCTTTATTCTGACCGATTCACCCGATTCCTGATCCGGATCGCCGATTCACCGATCCGGATCGGTGTTTTGGAAGCTCGATCCGGGTCGCCGATCCGTTTTTTAAACCATTGGTTTTGTCACAAGATTCTCATTTCAAAGGGATTATGCACACTTATAAGCATCTAAGTTTGACAATAGCAAGAGCCTCATAAAATAGAACACATATATTATTGAAAGAGTCGTGAAAGTTCAATTTATTATTTTCTAGGCATTTCATTTGTTATAAAACAGTTATATCTATATTAACTTAAAGGATGGACATGTGTCACAAGAATAAAAAGTTGACCATTAGAGATGATGTAGGGCATGTAACCTTCTAATAGAGGAATTTGGTATCATTTAGGGTATGTTTCTACTTTTGAACAAAAGCAATCCTACTTTTTTAGGATAGAGAAAGATATTTTATTTATTAGATATTTTAAAATTGGAAAGAGAAAATCTATATACTTTGAGAGATTTTAGGAGAGAATTAAAATTGATAAGAAAAAGTATATTCTTATTTATAACTAGTTAACAATTAATATATTATTCATAAATAATTATTTAAATAAATATTAAAGTTCTAAGTTTGTGCTTTTCATTACTTCAGTATTTGAATACGTGTGCAATGTGTGACACTCCAAGAGAAGGTAGTTCTAAGTTTGTACATTTCATTACTTCAGTATTTGAATACGTGTGCAATGTGTGACACTCCAAGAGAAGGTAGTTCTAAGTTTGTACTTTTCATTACTTCATCATTTGAATACGTGTGCAATGGGCATCCAATTTGATATCTAATGAGTAGGAATGATTATGTCATTTATATACATATACAAAAGATAAATAGTCTCTTTGTAAACCGTCCTTAATTTTTATAACGCATATAGTTTGCTCTTCAGGTAACATACTATTCATTTGCACCCTTGAACAAAAGAATTATTCAGGACTTTTCTTATCTCAAAGTTTAAGGTGCTGATTACTATTTTCAAAAGATAAAAAGCATAGATTTTGAGTTTTCTAACACTTAGATCTCACACTCCAAGAATTTAGATTTTGAGGTCTCTAACATTTAGATCTCACCATCCAAGAATTGGATGGTCTCTATTCAATCTTGAGACATTATTTTTCAAGCACATCGGGAATGTCATTTAGAATATATATATATATATATATATATATATATATATATATATATATATATATATATATATATATATATATATATATATATATATTGAGATAGTCTACGAGCACCAAAAATTAGGGTGGTAAAGGTACTCCTAGATTAGGTTTACCCTACCCGACGGAGTAAATAGATATTATAGTTTTGGTGCTTCCAAAAGGGGCATAAATAGATATTATACTCGCAAGAGTACGAAATGTTTTGGTGCTTCCAAAAGGAGCATTAATAGCTATTATACTCGCAAGAGTACGAAATATTTTGGTGCTTCCAAAACATGCATGATCAATTTCTAATGGAAATAGTTTACCATCGAAAACAAAAAGAACACAATATATTCTTCTCAAAGAATTGTATTCTAGGGTTTTTTTTTTTTTTTTTTTGATAATGATACAACATATACATACTCAAATGTTAAGATTCATGAGAGCATACATGCACAGACATTGAATGGGGAGAGAAGACGAGAGAGAGAAGAAGAGAGAACATAGCATTTATGTGGTTCAGGTCGACGACCTAGAGAACGTGATTTAGGTCGACATTGAATGGGGAGAGAAGAAAAGAGAGAGAAGAAGAGATAACATAACATTTATGTGGTTTAGGTCGAAGACCTAGAGAAAACGTGGTTCAAGTCAAAGACCTAGAGAACGTAACGTTTACGTGGTTCAGGTCGAAGCCTTACGTCCACGGATCCAAAACCCCAACGGGTTACATATTCATTCATTTTTGGATAATTTTTTAATAAATATTCGATAAATGTTTATACAAAATTATTGGAGACAAATATGATATGATTCTTGGAGATAGAAGTAATTACGTCCACGGATCCAAAGCCCCAACGGGCTACATATTCATTCATTTTTGGATAATTTTTGAAGAAATGTTCGATAAATGTTTATACACAATTATTGGAGACAAATTGGTATGATTCTTGGAGATAGAGGTAATTACATAAGACAAATATGGTATGATTATTAGAGATAGAGGTAAATGATTATGGTATGATTCTTAGAAATGGAAGTAAATGATTCTTGGAGATGAAGGTAAATCGTAGGAGCCTTATCATCAAACTAACAAGTAACTTTGACTTCGTCTCTTCTTCTATCTTCAAGATTAAGAAGTAACTTTGACTTAGTCTCTTCTTCTTCAAGATTAAGAAGTAAATTGTTATTATCTTCAAGACAAGACTAACACGTAACTTTTTATTAGCTCTTGAAGACTAACAAGTAACTCTTTTTCTATCTTCAAAGCTAACTTCAAAGTAGTAACTTTGACTTAGTCTCTTCTTCTGCAACAAGTAACTTCTTATTATCTTCAAGACGACAAGACTAACAAGTAACTTCTTATTATCTTCAGGAAGAGACTAACAAGTAACTTCTTATTATCTTCAGGAAGAGACTAACAAGTAACTTCTTATTATCTTCAAGACTAACAAGTAACTTTGACTTAGTCTCTTCTTCTATCTTCAAGACTAAGAAATAACTTTTGACTTGGTCTTTTCTTATCTTGTTATCTTCAAGACTAATAAGTAACTTTGACTTGGTCTCTTCTTAGCTTCATATCTTATCTTCAAGACGGAGATTTGAAGCTAGCTCAACTCACTAAAAGTGCTACAAAGGCAAAGGCGTGCTACAAAGGCTAAGGCACAATTAAAAGTGCGCGCACAAACAAAGATGGCTCTATGACAACAACGAACAACAACGAACACTGAAGATTGGCAACGAACACTAAAGATTGGAAAAAATAAAGTAGCAACGTAGCAACGAACACTGAAGATTGGTGAAAACCTCTCCTTAAAAAATCTGCTAATCATGAATGTGCTCCCCCTGATGATATCAAATGTCACTACTGTGTAACAAATATAGCTCTACGATAAATAAAGTGGCAACGAACACTGAAGATTGGTGAAAAGTTCTCCTTGAAAAATTTGATTGGTGAAAACTTCTCTTTGAAAAATCCGCCCTCACGATGTTACCTTGACAATGTCACTACAACAATGGTGTGACAATGTCACTACAACAATGGTGTGACGATGTCACTACAACAATTGTGTGACGAAGTCACTACAACAATTGTGTGACGAAGTCACTACAACAATTGTGTGACGAAGTCCGTCACTACAACAATGGTGTGACGAAGTCCTCTGCTACATAGCGAGGCTCTAATAATGCACGAGACAACTGAAAAATACGCGGCGGCAATAACTGATGTTCTTGTCCATGTCCACATAGGGGTTACATTCTACTCATCTCGTCTCTATAAAAATTAGAGATATTGACTTTATCTCTACTCATCTCATCTCCATAATCTCATCTCCATAAAAATGGAGAATACCATCTCCATAAAAATGCATGAATACCATAAAAAACTAATGTTCTTGTGTACATAGCGGTTACATTAGAGATGTTGACTTTATTTCTACTCTACTCATCTCCATATTTCCTATACTTCCTATACTTCCCCCTCAACTTCCCCCTCAAGTTGCGTGTGGATGAGAAGAAACACCCAACTGACAAAATACTTTTTTTTTTTTTTTTTTAAGCAAATCGGAGCCCATATTTTATATATATCCCCTAACCACTCTTGAAGTGAAAGTGGATGGATGAAAAGAAAGAGGTGGGAACCACCCATGCTACCTTAACAAACGAACCCCATGGCTCTCAAGCTTTAATCAAGTAAAAAAACTATGAAATCCAATTTGCATGAGAGAGATCAAGATTTTCAGCCTTTGAAGTATGTGTCAAGAAAATAAAAACACTTCTAACCATCCATTTTCATCTGAACATTCCCGTAGAGTTAGCCACACTTGTGAAGCCACCATCCACCACAAGATTGAGCCCACTCACATACTTGGCCTAGTCACTCGCGAGATACACCGCCGCCTGCGCAATGTCGTCTACAGTCAATGTGGAGCCCTTGAGGTTGGCGTTCTTGGTTATGCCCACGACGGCATGCTTTGAGGCTGCGTACGCATGAGACGCAAGGCCACCAAGCATGGCAGCAGTGCTTGCTATGGAGATCATGCAGTCCTTGTTGCGAGGGATCATGACGCGGTCTGCGTGCTTGGTGCAGCGGAAGACGCCCCCGAACGTTGACCTCAATGACGCTCTGGAAGTCATCGGTGAGGGCATCACGGATGTCCCGATATGGGGGCCCAGCAATGCTCGCATTGTTGACGAGAATGTCGAGAGTCCGCCAATGGCATCGGTGCCGCCACAGCCCGCCACTTCGCTGCCCATGGCGCTCGTGTCTGCATCATGGGCTTGGAGGATGATGCCGGTGACAGCATCCGCCAGAGCATTGGCCCCCTTGTATCCTAGATCCATTGCAATGTCACCATTGAGTTCAATGTCTCTAATGCAGAGCACCGATCTGAGCCAAGGAGTCTATAGCTCTGATACCATGTTAAGATTCGTGAAAGCATACATGCACAGACTTGAATAGGAGAGAAGAAAAGAACATTTACGTGGGAGAGAAGAAGCCAAAGCCTTAACGAGCTACATCTTCACTGATTTTTGGATAAATGTTTAGATCAATAAGTACTTATATATATAAAGGACAATCAAACAATATGATTCTTGGAGATAAAAGTAAATCGTAGAGGCCTTATCACCAAAAGAACTTGATGACCAATTTGACTTGGTCTCTTCTTATCTTCAATACCAACTACGTCAACTTGTATTCTAGGGTTTGCTATGCAATTTTGCATAAATTTAAGGAACAAAGAATGATTGTGGTCTCGATGTACAAAAGATAAATAGCTCTTTTTACAACCCCTTGAAATTAACACCTTATAGCCGAATGACAAAAAATCATGCCTTACAATAGCACAGAGACCAACGAATGATCTAGCCGGTCCTTACAAATCTGTGATTATGTACTCAAAATCTATTACTTTTCTAAAATACTCATCTAGTGATTATTGGACCTGCAATCTATCACTTCATCTAACTTCCTCTAAAATACTCTATTGATTAATGGCTAATAATACCCTCCACTACCACGCCATTTGCCAAATGTAAATTTTAATCCAACTCCCTCAATCCAAGTAAAAAAAAGAAAATAAATTAGATGAAATTTTCTTTTCGATATTGTATACTATAGCCACTAGATATCAAATTTGAAGGCTTGAGGTGTTCACAAAATTAGAGAAATTTATTTTTGAACTCTGAGTGTAGTCAATGACACTCATTACAACCTCCAAATTTGAAATCTAATGGACAAAAATAATTGTGATTTTCATGTACCAAACGTAAATGGTCTCTTTGTATATATTTTCTTTTCTATTTCATTAACACGTGACTGACATAGTTTTAATCAATGCTTATACCCAGAAAGCAAAGGAGCTGGTTTAGGAGAAATTTTCAAACCAAAATTTGGAGATCCAATTTGGAGCACCAAATGAGTATATTTCCCATAAAAACTCACCAAATAATAAACATATGTATTACGGAGAACTTTTGCCCCAATGTAATGTATGAATCATTAGGCATAAGTATAAAAATTATTGTACAATTAGAATGAGACTAGGATGCATCTGCACGCAAAACCAGAATCAAATACAGGAGAACAAGATGTATTTGAGAGAGAGACAGAGAGACCACTTCAAATTAATACTCCAACACATAAATGAATATAGTAGGCCTATGCATTCTGACTCTCTAAATCCACTTTCCATAAAACTACATTTAGTCTACCTCGCCGAAATTCCTCTTAAAAAACTTCATGAAAATGCATACGTGAGGGCATAGCCTCTGAAAAATCTTGTACTTGTACTAGTACCAACACGACTACTAACACGACTACCACTGCTATTGTCGGTGCCACAACAACTGTTGGTACGTGTGAGTGGCCATGGAGCTTCAAATGTGCTATATTTTTCTCTCTTAATTTAATATTTGTTAAAAAAATATTATGTATTAGTGTTTATCTAAACTGTCTTTAGAGCGAGAAAATACTTTTTTCAACGGATAGTTGATAAGCCGAATATTAGATAACGGCATCCTCCTATCAAGGAGGTCAGGGTACTGTTGTGTCTCACTATCAGGGTCCACTCAACGAAAAATCTGAGTAACACGAAAAAGCTTTGACTTTTAACTTTCAAATTGAAAAAATCATATGCTTATTACTGAAAAATATAAGCACACATATGTTTATGCACGCCAGTTTCAAGTTTTATAATACTTCAATATATGATATTATTCGAATATGAGATTATAGGTATACAATTATAGAGAGAAAGAGGTCAAAAGAATTTTTATGTGACTGCAACCTTCATAATATTAACATCGTAGAGATCAGGAGCTTCACACACTCTTAGTTCATTTACCATCCCTTAATCAACATGCATATGTCTTTTTTGTTACGTCTCGCACTTAAGCAAAATAAAAAACCATTATCATGCAAAAAATTGAGCAAGAAAACAAAATAGCGAGCAAAAGTAATATAACATTAAAAAGATTGAGAAAAAAAAATATCAAGAAAAAAAAATCGAGCAACATTATCATGCGCTTTTTTTTGTTAAAAAATATGACATTAAAAATAGAAGAATCTATTTTTTTTGCCATATTCATCGAAAAATATTTTTTATCAAAAAATGTAATTTTATAAAATAACATATCTTTATTAAACAAAATAGAAGAACACTTCTCATTTCATAGTAAAACATAATTTTATATGCAAAATAATTTTTTTTAGAAAAATCGGTTTCTCAAAAACCCCTAAAATTGATATCTCAAAACCCCTAAAATCGAGCCCCAAATGTCAGATATCGATGAAATCAGGAGTTCAATCATTTGAACATCTCTGTCCTCTACAAAAGTCCCCCATTTTGATTGAGAAAAAATAAAAAACGATGCCACAATCTGTAGTTTGGTGGATTTTTCCCGAATCATTGAAGAACACAAAAAAAAGGAGCAAGAAAAATCGATTTTCGTTGAGTTTTTGTTCTCAAATATGTTCTTTTATTGAATGCAATCAATAATTTCAGTCAAATACTGTTTGAAAAATCTTAAAAGAGGAAGAAAATAGAGGAAAAAAATTCGGGATCTCAAAATCGAGTGTGAAATCTCTAGATTTCGATCAAATAAGGAGTGCGGTAGTGTTGATATCTCTGTCATCAACAAAATCCCTCCATTTTGATGGAGAAAAACTAAAAAAAAAGGCCAAAATCTTTAGATTGGCGGATTTCTCATGAAACTTTGAAGCATACCTAAATAACGGCCAAAAAATGGAATTTAATTGCCATTTTGATCTCAAATCGATTGATTTATAGAAGAAAACCAAAATTTCAATCAATTATTAGCTGCAAAAGCCTGTATAAGGCTGAAAATTCATGGAAAATGGAATCAAATGTTCAATCAAGAGAAACATGTGACTTCTGCATCAAATAACGACCCCTGTCAAAAATAACAGGCGTTATACGTTATTTATCCGTTATATTATGTTACAGATCGTTTTTTGAACTAACCAGTCCGATTTGTCAAAAAACAAGCCAGTTTAATATAAAAATGGTTGGTTCAACTAGATATCGGCGGTTTTGGACCGGAATTTTTTTAGGTGTTTCATATGCATACTTTAATACTAAAACCAGCCTTAACCGGAGTCGGAACCCTAACTGTTCCGACCTAACCGGCCAGTTCCGATTCTGACCAGCCGGTTTTGCGAACACTAGCTAGTAGCTTCATCGCACCTATGAGGTTCATCTATTGTATCCTCACTCATTGGAGAATAATTGTCTTCGATCATAAACATATAAAATTATTCTAAAGTCTTTTAGGTTTATCTGGTATACTAGCTTCATTTGAATCATTCTCACCAATTGTAGAGGGAGATTGACAGATAAGGTCTTCAATTTCATGTAAGTCAGTAGAATTTATTTAAAGTATGTTCATTATCTATATTTTCTAAAAATGAGCATTGCGACTCTTTATTAAGGATCTAATATCATGGATATAGAGTCTATAGCCTTTAGAATTTTCTGAATAATCTATAAAGGTGCATTTGATAGGTTTAGTTTATAATTTATTTCCATTTTGTGATGGTATAAACACGTGTGCCCAAGAACCCCAAACATTTAAGATAGTAAGGTCAGGTTTCCTGCCAGTCCATACTTCATAGGGGGTTAAGTCTATCGATTTAGTTGGAACACGATTAATAATGCATATTGCAGTGTTAAGAGCCTCACCCCAAAAATGAGATGATAACCCTGAATGGCTAATCATAGACCTAATCTTTGCTCAATGTTGTGATCCTGAGCCGTGAGTTCCTTCCTTGATCTATTTTCCTTATTATTTGTATCGTCAAATTTTTCCTTTTGTTTTTATCTCTCTCATCGTCTCTATATGCCATCCTCCATTTAGATTATGGAAATTATACTTGTTCATGTCTGTTTTGGTCTGTGACTGCTGATTTCTATTGGCTCTTCCAAGTGCCTCCTGTTTAATTATCGAATTTCTTGATCTTAGTTGATGATCAAGTTTTTCGTTACTCGATTATGTTTAATGATTGAGTTTTCTGTTACTCAATCCTATAGGATGATGGAGTTTTTAATTACTCCACCCTGTGTGATGATCGAGTTTTTTTTTTGTTACTCGATCATGTCTGTTCCGAAGGCCTATTGATTTGTTGTTATGCGAAACTACTCTGTTCGAGGCATCAGTTTCTGAGAATCGCTAATTTGCAGCTGCTCTAGTTTCTTTTGTTCTTGGTTTGTTTCTAAGGCCTACTTTTAGTTGCCAAACTCAAGTTGCTCTCTCTTAACTCATCTTGAGTTTGAGGGGAGTGTGAAAATTATAGAAACCTACACTTATTTTTTGATACAATATTTTTCTTTCTTTTATTTGTACCCATACTAGGAAGGTGGTTTATTGCATATATCATTTTTTTTTAGTGGACACAGCTGTGTAACCCTATAAATTAGGATTCTTGTTCATATATTTGATAAGCTCAATAATACATATTTCATAGGGGCTTAAGGCCCATAAAATTTAAAGCTTAAAAATATGTAGATCGATCATATCTATGAAAATTTGAAAATCTTGAAAATTAGAGGTCCAACAATACATTACAAGTTGCACTATTTCAAAACTTGAAATCCATTTTTTCTCATGTCCATGAAAGAAAGACCTATGTGATTTTTACAGGGGAATACATTTTTTTTTTTTTCTTCACCCATTTCTTTTGGCAAAAGATCACTTACATGTAGTTTTTAATATAATAAGATGAATTTTAAAATAAAATCAGCATAATAATAAAACCAAGATCTTAACAACTTGATGTCATTGAAACAACTATGCACTATGCTTGAGAATAAAAGATAAGATTGCAAGAAACAAAAGAAAGAGTGCCGGAGATTAGCTCAACCGGGCTTATTACACCCCACACCGAGTCACGACCATCCGATGGTACGGGATCAACGGTCTAGCTTCAATATCGAACCGGGAAAGCAAATTTCTGTTAAGCCACACCAATGGAATATGAACTCCTTTGATCACAAACTCAAACCCTAGGTGAATTCTCTTAGCAACCTAGTTTGAGAGAGATGGATTCTCTTTTTGCTAAACCCTAAAACCCTTAACTATAAATTCATATTTGAGAGATAGGAGTGAAGAACTTCATAACCTAAACCCTTAGGTTCTTTCACAATGTGGGAGAGAGAGATCAAATATGAGAGCAATAAACTTTCTTAAGAGAAAGATATATAAAGATAAGGTATAGAGATTTTGGGTAGAGACAATCCCTTTTTATATGCTTTGAATAAGATTAGGGTTTCTTAAGGTTTTCTTTGGCTTGCCTCTTCTTGTGAGATTGAACGTAGACCGTCGATCAAAGGTGACTTGTGGGGTGAGAGATCTGAGCCATCCATTCTATAGATGGGTCATCAACATTATGGAAGGTGCATGAACAATTATCCCCTTTTACTAAACCATTTTCTCATCAATGGAAATTAAATAAATTATATCTAATCAAAATATTGTGCATACCATAAAATAGCACAAGTGTACTCAATCTTTCCACAAAATCTTTCAAAGATTTATCAAGTCAATATTTAGTCAATATCTTCCAACCATATGGCGTGTCATATCACCAAAAAATAGGAAAGAGAATGAGGGTGGGGAGTGCCACCCAAGGGAGGCACTCATGGGCCCCACCTTCTAAAAATATGGTAGGCCCATGTGCACAATGGACCCTATGATATTTTTATATATTTAAAATTAATAAAAGGATTTTAGAATATTATTTGAATATTTAAACAATGGTAAAATCAATATCTTTAATTTTATAAATCTAAAAATTATTAATAAAATATCCAGGCGCTCATAAAAATTCAAATAATAATCTTAAAATAATTTTCATCATAAAACAAACACAATTAAATTAATTTGATGGCAAAAAGATCCGTATGGTTTAGGAATCAATAATCATGGGGCACTCCACCTTCAACTGTTGACTATAGACCACACTTACTTTATCAGACTCAATGTTTCCCATGACCCACAGTCCAAGCAGGGGCTCATTAACGGGTTACCCAAGTCCGGCCGATGAGCCAAGGGTTCGCAATCCCAGTCTGTGGATTTCGGGTCCTCCCCTAGAGACGAGTCAAGGTCATCTAGACCTGATGCCGACCATAGCTCTTATGGTGCATATGCATATCTCTCGCACATGCATACGCTTCACCCTAAAAGGTGGATTTCTGGTTTTCCGAACGATTATGCATGCCGTGCGATGGTACATGAATGAGGTTTTGGCCTCTGTCTCTGTAGGCCACCAACACGCATAAGGGTCACACAGTCTCTCGGCTTATTCATCCGGGCATGTTCTCCGACCTCATCAAGGGGTATCCCATAAACCATTATCGGTTTGTTCTTTATGCCCCAGGTAATATGGGTTTTTTCCAACTGACTGGCCTAGATCGTTAGGCACGGATCGATATCAGCAAACCATCGTTTGCTTAGTATGGTCCACGAGGGACCACAATCCCACTGAGTTCATGTTCCACTATATCATTTCATTTTAGAAGCACTCATAAGGTCTTTAAAGCCCACATGAACCCAACAGTCCATGCATCTTGATGTTGAGATGATCAATTTAAGAATATTTGTGCATAAAAACAACCTCTTCTAGTGAAAATTTTGAGGTGCGCTCTAATTTGATTGTTTAGAGCATCGGCTCTATATAAACATTTTCCTTACTTAAAAGTATCATAATTTTTTTAAAAAAAATTTAAGTACCATTGATTCTTTAATGGGAAAAATATGTAATAATTTTTTTCAAATACAATTTCAGTTTACCAATTTAAAGAGAACCGCGGTCTATTGCTCAATAATAGCATCGGCCTTATCAGTTGAAACATAGGGAAACACCCTATTTACTCCCCGTAAGAAATTGTAATCAACCCCTGTCATCCAAATAATTCAAAGAAATATTTTGATTGATAAATAAATTGATAGATGATTAGTGGCCTTACCCAGAACTTCACATATACTTCAGAAAACGTCTTAAAAAATAGCGAATGAGGGAGAGATAGAACGTTCTTATTTTGTACTGTTGCTCTAATTTTAGAGTTGCATAATTATTCTATGCTTTGGTCTCTTTAAGTGAGAAAATTTTATGACCTTGATTTTATGAATTCAATTTATGTGATTATGATATGCCACTATGTTATACTATATTTTTGTTGAAAATATCAAATATCATTGTAGATTTTCTCTCTAGGGCTAAAATATATTCATATATTTATGAAAATTAGTCTTGTGCCAGAATTGCCATAAAGCAATTTGTTGCCTTATTTTTTTTTGCTGATGGTCAAGCCAGAAGGGGACTTGACAAATAGTTAGAAGATGATAAAGAAGCGAGGACCATTATATTGAGTTTTATGGATGATAGCTTAATTAAAGTTTTTGAGGACCACATCACATTTCAATGTATGATAGGAGTTCTATCTCAAAAATATGGGACCACTTCTGAGACCCACTACTACTACTATTCTATTATTGTTACTAGAGTTATTTACGTATGACCGCTAAAATAGTAGGTAAAATACAAAATGCTCTGTTTATAGCCTGAAATTACAAAGAAAGTCGGTCCACGAGCGATTATTTTATTTATTCAAAATTGCCCTTCGGTCCTAGGATGGCATCCTCAGACCGATTTTTTATTTTTTTTCTTTAATAGGGGCGTTCCGAAGTTCGCATCCTCGGACCGCTTGGAATTACACATATCAAAAGAGCATAAGGCGGTCTGAGGATGCCATTCTCGGACCGAAAATGAAGTTCACAAGGTGGTTTGAGGATACCAACCTTGGACAACAAATGAAGTTCCAAGAGGTCCGAGGATGCGAACCTCGGACTGTGTTATTCACGTTACACTAGGATGTGGTCCGAGGTTAGCATCTTCGGACCGAAAAACGAAGTTCACAAGGCAGCCTGAGGATGCCAACCTTGGATTGTTATTTTTTTCAAAAAAAAAAAACAGAATATTATCGGTCCAATGATTCTATATTGAAAAATACTGAAAAAAATATATTCAAATTTGATATGATGAACCGAAAGAAAATTTTGTGAAAAAGAAAAAATCATGCGTTGACCGAGCTTTGTAATTTTGGGCTATAAACAAAGCATTGTGTATTTTTCTTATTCTTTTAAGGGTCTTACATAAATAACTATATTTCCTTTTGATAAGGATTGATTTTTTTGATATGGTAAGAATCTAAAAATCACTCTACTATTCTCTCTTCTCTCTCACTATCTCTAATCAGGATATAGATATAAAAGTATGGTACGTTTAGATAAATTGATTTTTTTTATATGGTAAGTATCTTCCTATATATTATTTTTTAGAAGATACGATGAAGTGCACTAAATTTAGCAGCTCTCTCTCGAAAGAGAATGATATGTACCTCTCTCTCTTCGAAAAGTTGTGTATTCTCTTTATAAAAAATATATGGGTACTCTCTCTTTCCATAAAAGTAGGAATGTCTCCAATAACATCTTAGAATTAGGGTTTTTTTTTATTTTTGCAATGCATGTTCACCTCTTAACTCTAGCTTAAAAATGTTCTCTTCTCTCTCACTATCTCTAATCAAGATATAGAAACAAAAGTATGCTATGTTTAGATAAATGGATTTTGTTTGATATGGTAAGTATCTTCCTCTTGATTTTTTTTTATAAGATAATATGAAGTACTACGTATTAATTGGAGCTCTTTTTCTAAAGCATTAATTGTAGATGATCTTTCTCTAAAAAATGATGAATAGTCTCTCTATTAAAAAATATGGGTACCCTCTTTTTTTATAGGTCGGAATGTCTCCTACAACTTCTATATAATTAAGGAACTTTCTTATTTTTGCGACATATGTCCAACCCTTTACTCTAGCTTAATAATGTAGTGCGTAAATATATCCAGATATACATAGAAATATTAAACTACCC
Source organism: Amborella trichopoda (assembly GCF_054954075.1). NCBI lineage: Eukaryota > Viridiplantae > Streptophyta > Magnoliopsida > Amborellales > Amborellaceae > Amborella > Amborella trichopoda. The sequence continues at coordinate 17,417,576 of NC_142339.1, forward strand.
AAAGAAGCAAAGAAAAAGTATCACTAAGCGTATTACAATAAAATGAATACGAAGTTTCATATACTTAACATAGAAAAAGTACACAATTCCAAATACTACAATTCCTATACCCATTTTCCCATAAAATATGTAATGACGTAAAAATAAATAATCCAAATCATAATAATGGCTACTTCCAAATAGTATGCTTTCATGGAAAAAACTTCACCAGAAATAATATGTGGCACAACTCGATCGAATACTGATCCTTTGATGCGTACTCCTTATAATAATAAAAACCACGAAGCAATAGAAGGACATTCTTTGAACGTCATCCGCTGGGCTTACACATATCCCCCTTCCCTTGGATGCTGGCAAATGTTTTTGATGAAATTTACCATTTATGCAGTCCTATGGACATCCTTTGGAAGCATATTTGGAGGTTGGCCAATAATGTCGCTGATTCCCTCACCAAGGATGGAGCCACAACCAGTTTATGGTGAACAATCGCGACGCGCTGCTACTTCGGGGTTTCATTTTGGTTTTACTGTTTAAAAAAACCCAATTTTTTTGTAAAAGTAATAAAATATGGATACCTAATACTTACAGTTTTTGTGAAGCATTTAAGAATGCATTATAAGAAAATTTGAAAGTAGCATAGGCTCAATGCACAGTCCCAATATTAAAGTTTGTGATGCGGTTGAAAGGAGGGGTGACACTTTATCTTGGAATATTTCTTTGGCATATAACAGGCTCAACAATGCACTACTTGCTCAGTAGTGTGCGTTGATGAAACTGCTATATAAAATTTATATTACGCCAAATGTGGAGGATGAAATGGTCTGGGAGATTGAGAGTGACAGTTGGTTCACTTTTAAGTCTTGCTATAATCTTCTTTTTCATGATAGGTGGAGATGGTCTTGCCGTCAGACTGCCAAAGTCTGGAAATGGCTCATACCTCACAAATTGCAAGTCTTTATCTGGCTAATTACTATGAACGAAGTCCTTACTATTGACAACCTGATAAAAAGGGGTAAGATTCTACCAAATGTTTGTCTTCTGTGTAAATCTGATGGTGAATCTAGTGTGCATCTGTTCATACACTGCCCCTTTACGGTCCAAATTTGGTAGTGGCTATTTGGGGTTGTTAATATCAAATTAGCTCTTCCCCTTGCTGTCGATGGTATTGTTACTCAACTATCCTTACACCAGAGGTTGGTTAGACTTTGTGGAGGATAGCTAAAGGCGTTATTCTTTCGGAAGCTTGGAAAGAGATAACTAGAAGGACTTTCGAAGGAGTCCCGCTGTCTCTGGACAGTTTGATTCACTCTATCAAACTTTCTATCTGTTCGCGGCTATCCATGTCAAAAGTAGGCTGGGGAGTTTCTAAGATTGTTGTAATAGCAAATCTCAACAATCTTTTTCTTCTGGGAGTCATTAGGAGTAAACCAAAAAGTATTTGGATGGCGCCTATTGTGGGTACTTTGAAACTCAATTTTGATGGCAGCTCTCTTGGTAATCTTGGGATAACAGGTATTGGTGGAGTTTTGCATGACTGCTTTGGTAACATCCTCTTTTCATATGTTGGATTGATAGGGTGGGCAACTGCAAATTTTGCTGAGCTAAGTGCGTTCTTTCATGGTTTGAAGATTTTTGTAGAGAGAAATTGTGGCCATACATGCTGGATAGAGAGGGATTCACTTAATATGGCAAAGTGGTGTAATAAGGAGCAACGTGTCCCATGAGAACTTCGACCTTTATGGTTACGTATCATGGATTTGTCTTCTTCTATTACGGTTACTTTATCTCATGTTTATCGTAAAGCAAACTCGATGGCGGATGAGTTGGCTAAGGGTAGTGCTTTTTTTATCTTCTCTTGTTATCTCCAACAATGTAATCGCTCTTCCTTAATATTAATAAAAGTAATAACAGTTGTCAAAAAAAAAAAAAAAGTTTACTATGAAAAGTGAATTTCAAGTTTGATATTTCAAAACTCATTAAGAACATGTAAATGAGCCATTTTTTAAAAAAAATTAATTAAAGACATAAATAGTGAAATGTGAACATACCCATTTAACCCAGCTTCAAGTTGCTCTAGATAATATGGGAGGATGAGCATTTGCATTTAAGAATGTGAAGGAAAAATATAGAAAAATAAAATAAAAGGTACTCGCCATAAGAAATGAATATGACACTATTATGCTTTAAGAAGTAAGGGGAGACTACTTGCACAATTGTAATTTAATTATAAAATTAATCCATAAAAAAGAAGAAGACGAAGAAATTAGAAAAACTCAAAACAATACATTGGTAAAGACGAATGGAGGAGGTAGTTTTTTAACAATTAAACTTAAAATAGGGGATGATAATTTGGTCCCACTATTTGGAAATGCAGATTTATGTAAAGTTTCTAAATAGCAAAAAACAACTTAAGTACAACTAAGTAACCACATGTGCACATTCCATTTCAAGGACCATGTGTAATTTTCTCTTCTTTTTTCTTGTTTTTTTTTTTATTATTTTGAGGAGAAACTTTATATGTGGAACTACCCAAGGATAAAACATTTCTGCCCCATATTATCAGTTATCCCATATGAGTAAATAGCAGGGATGGTTCAAGTCACAATATTACAGGTTGGCTCTTGAGCATTAAATCTTTATCAAATGGCTTATAGTGTTCAATTATTATTTCTATTATGTAAATCATGTTGTAGCTAAATTGAGGATGTGCACACATCACATAGGGATGCGCATGATAAAAATATTTTAGAAAAAAAGATTTGATGATGAAAAATTATTAGAATACCCTTGAAACTTAAAGGAGCTTTTTAATCATTTATTTTTGTCACAAGGGTTTGTATACAATGAGACCATTTACCTTTGATACAAGGTGGTCACAATTCCTTACAACCATTTGATGTGAAATTTGATCGCTTGGATTTGTCATGAAGTTCGAAAAAATTTCTTTTGAAGTTTGAGCTAGGTCAGTGGAATAATTGTTGGCACCCAATTTCACATTCAATAGTTAAGATTAATTTGAACACCTTGTATCAAAGGTAAATAGTCTCAGTCTATACTTTCCCTGTCATAAATATTATTTTTATTTTTTTTAGGTGTATACCAATGAGAAGAAAGGGTGCTTAAAATTTTACTAAAAAATGCTATGTAAAAAATTAAAAGTCCATGTTTTAGCATGGCATAATTACACGAACAATCCCAACCAACCACTAAAATTAAAAGGCTAATAAGAGAACTCACATACAAGGGTGGCAATGGACCCAGACCCGACCGGGGACCCAACAGGTAGACTTGATCTGGGTCTTGGTATGGGTCCAAAAATTAGACCCGGTAGGTCGGGTTTGGGTCTTGGGCCTGAATACTATCTAGGTCCGATCTGGTCCAAGCTCGGGTCCCACATTATATTTTCAAGTCTCAATTTATAAAATATATTTAAATATATAGATATTTTAATTTTTGGGTCCGACCTGACCAATTGCCACCCCTAGTCACGTATACTCTAATATCATATGAAAACAGTATTAAAAAGGGGGCTTGAACCCCAATGATTCTATGCTTTCTTCATGGAGAACTATTAAATTCTAATTCCATTTATTTCTTTTTTGTAAAGATAGGGACTAAAGGAAATCAAACAAATGTAGGCATTTTCTTTGTATTTTCCAAGTCAATCAACATCCCCCTCAATCTATTATATGGTTCACACCTTATGTAACCTTGTTTAATATAGATTAGGTATCCAATGATGAGATACTAATACATTTTGCCTTTTGCTAATAACCCAAAAGGGGGTAAAAATAAACATGGAGGAAGAGACATGGTCAATTAGGGGCCGTTTGAATAGCTGAAAATCTATTACAGAAAAATATATTACAAGGAAATATGAGATTTACCATGATTGGGTATACTTCAACTTTAATAAAATAAAAATAAATTACACAAGATTTTCTCAAAATACTTGAAATTTATTACATGTAAGATATCTATGAAATCCATTACGCGCTTAATGGTGGCTCATGCCAAAAAAAACAAAAAAGTCCTCTATCTCCCGCCATTCTCCCTCTCTCCTGTGCACATCACTACTCTCTCTCAAGGTCGACTCAAAACCTAGCAGAGCATCATCACCGTTTCCTGGTAAACCCTTGCTCCTTTCTCTCTCTAAAGCCTTTTCTCCTCTCTCCAATAATAACCATTCTCCCTCTCTACAATAAAAACCATTCTCCCATATCTCACAGTATAAATACGTAGAAAATGCCAGAACCAATGCATCTAAAGTGCAACCATAGCAAAAAGTTCAGTCTCCTTGCTTTACAGCCAATCTAGTTTTCATTAGAGAGAGAAAGCGAGGTTAGAGAGAGCAAGAAGTTAGAGATAGAGAGTTCAGGGAAAGAGGGAGAGTTTGTTCTTGGGTTTTATACTTGTAATAAATTATGAGAGACCATGGATAGCACCGTTGGTCTAGTGATACGCTGCAAATACGGAGAGGCCTTTCCCCTGTTTCATCTATTTTCCTTTCATGTTTTTTTCTCTCTCTAGAATTTCATCTCACAAACGCCATCGTCGAGATCATTGTTTTTGTAGAAAACTCATTTTTGGCTACTGCGCATATGGCTTCATTTGTATAGAAGTTTTTGCAGAGATCATTCATTTTTTAAGAAATTTGGGGCTTTGAAGGGTATATCAAGGGGAGCTCTACAAAGGCCATGGCAGCCATGAAGCTGAAGTTTTTGAAGGAATTTGGGGCTTTGATGGGTATATCAGGGGGAGCCTACAAAGGCCATGGCGGACATGAAGCTGAAGTTTTTGAAGGAATTTGGGGCTTTGATGGTGTGTACGTTTGGTCATAGTAGGTACATGAGGTTATGAGATTTGAGGAGTTGAAAGGCGGTTTGGGAATAGATCGAGCCTGGTTAGTGAGGATTGGGAGGTTTCAGATATAATGACTTGGTTTGCGGATGGATCGAGTCTGGTTCAGTGAGGAGTGGGAGGTTTGGGATATAATGACCCAAGCAGAGAGAGAAAGAGATATAGCGGGTGGGTGGAGAGAGAGTTACAGAGAGGTGGTAGAGAAAGAGTGAGAGGGGGTAGCTACAGAAAGAGTAAGGGCGAGTAGCAACGTATTTTCCAGGTTGTATTTAGATACTACCCAAACAGTAATAATTCATTTGAAGGTAATGTATTACGCCAGTAATGTATTACGACAGTAATATATTTCATAGACAATATATTTCTAGGTATCCAAACGAACCCTTAGTCTTCCTACAATAACAAATTAGCCATTGTATTTTGGAAAGGATATAAAGTAAGGGATAGTGGGAAACTTATGCCACAAGCAAATTTTTGATGTTACAAAACGGGGGGAGCCAATTCATGTATTCTACTGAAAATCTTTGTGATAGCCTTCAAATATATTTTTATCTTTATTAATTAAGTTTAAAGCTTCAAAAATAGTGTAGATCAACAGATCTATGAAAACTTGAAAATCTTGAAAATTGACGGTCCAAAAATGCATTACAAAATATACTATTTTCAAAACTTGAAATCCATTTTCTCTCAAGCCCATGCATCTTGATGCCAAAATGATCAATTTGAGGATATTTGGGCATCAAAACAACCTCTTCTAGTGAAATTTTTGAGGTACGCTCTAATTTGATTGTTTAGAGCCTTGGCTCTATATAAACTTTTTCCAATTTGTATGTACTAGATGAATTTTCTTGATTATGTTGTTATAAAACATTAGCATATTTTATATCAAATAGACATCGGCAAAATTCATTTGAAACTAATTTGGTTTTATGCCAGAAAGGACTGAAGCTCTTTTTCTACTTAGGCAACTGATTGAGAATTAGGGCGAAGGGGATATAAAAAAAGACTATGATAGAGTACCTCGAGATTTGATTTGGCATGTGTTAGAGAAAAAAGACGTCTCTGACAATACATAGACTTAGTGAGAGATATGTATGGTGGAGTGATAACTAGTGTACAAACAACTAATGGAGAGACAAGTGAGCTTTTAATGACAATAGGTCTACATCAAAGGTCAACATTGAGCCTATACCTCTTTGTTTTATTTATGGATGACTTAACTAGTCACCTACAGGATGAGGTACTGTGGTACATATTATTCGCAGATGACAGAGTTTTGATGGATGCGACCCGAAACAATATAAACACAAAGTTAAAACTTTGGAGGGATGCTTTAGAACCCAAAGATTTTAAAATTAGTCGGACAAAGACAACATATGGAGTGCAAATTTAGTCATATTAGGAGTAGAGACGATGAATTAGTTAAGATTGATGGTCAGGAAGTACAAAAAAGACTGCACTTTCGATATCTTGGGTTAATAATCCAAGAAAATAGAAAGATCGAGAAAGATGTCGCATACATACGTAGTGTTGGGTGGACAAAATAGAGATGTACAACTGAAATTTTATGTGATCATCGCATACCAATGAGGCTGAGGGGTAAGTTCTATAGGACATCGGTAAGACCAGCTTTGTTCTATGGGGCAGAAAGTTTGGTGGACAAAAAACAATATACCCATAGAATAAGTGTAAAGGAGATGGGAATGTTGAGATGGATGAGTGGCAATACAAAAAAAGATAGAATTTACAATGAATCTATTCAAGAGAATTTAGGCATGGCACTAATAGACGATAAAATGAGAGAGAGTAGATTTAGGTAGGCTGGTCATGTGGCGCCGATCAAGTACAACACATGTTACGATGTGCAAATTAGTTCAAATGGAAGAACTAAAAAAGGCAAGGGGTAGGCCAAAAGGACGTGGTTGGAAGTAGTTCGAAAATATATGAGAACTTATGACCTTACTGAAGATATAGCTTTTAATAGAGCAGAATAGAGAACTAAGATTCATGCAGCCAACGCAATTAATTGAAAAAAAGCTAGAATGATGATGATACATCAGCAAAATTCCCCATTAAATAATTTATAAAACATGAATACAAATAAGAATATTTAAACTGATAACGGGAGCACATATCTTTCGTTGGTTTACTCAAAAAGTAAAATGTTAATGAAACACGCTTTTGAGCAAACATCAAATTCTTTAATCAAATATAAAAGGAGGTGGACTTCTATAAACCATAAAAGAGGCTATTGACGAGCCACCATGTATGTTGCGCAAGTGATTCCATCCACTTATGGACGGCACCCAAATCATACACAGGGGACTGGATGGAACCCACCCCATCCAATAAAAATATGAAACAATATATTATAGAAACGTGTGTATATACACATGGGAAATTAAAATAAGGATCTTTTTTATTTTTTAAAACAAAAAATATGTTAGTCTTATGGGTTGTCGTCTTTAGGACCACCACTTTTCAATGGTATTTCAATTTAACACAAAACTGTTGACAGTTATAAAAACAAGATATTGAGTTTCCTATATTGTATATTACAAGATATTAAGTTTTCTATATTGAGTTTTCTATTTTGTGGGATTACAATTGTAATAAGATTTGTTTTCTAAAAAGAAAGAGTTATAATTCTATAAATCTCTGAAAAACCAAAATAATTTGTATGAATGAGATACTGAGTTATCCTATGTAGATATAGGTACAATTGCCGAACCACGTATATACAGTGTTAATTTATTTATCTTCTCTTCTCTATTTTTGTTATTACAACTTCAATATAGTATCAAAGCAGAAATCTTGAGACCTATGTAGACAATCACCATAGTCAATATATTCTGTTTTTTTGTCTTAGTTTCTCTTAGACGGCAAACGACGGACATATCTTTTGCATCCTGTGAACGGCAAAAGACGGTGCACCCTACAACTGCAAAAGATGCCAGTTTTTTTCCCTTGGAATGCAAAAAAATTGACGGTGCACCTTGCAACTAACGAAAGTTTTCTGTTTATTTTTTTGCACTTTGGAATGCAAAAGATTTGCAAAAGGTTGCATTCTGTTTACCCTCAACTGCAAAAGATGCCACTTTTTTTTTACCCTTGGAATGCAAAAGAATTGACGGTGCACCTTGCAACTGACGAAAGTTTTTTTTTTTTTGTTTTTTTTCACCTTGGAATACAAAAGATTTGCAAACGGTTGAAATGCAAAAGGTTGTATTCTGTTCACCCTCAAGATGACCGTAATATTGATGTAGACTTGTTTCACCCCTCATCCTTGTTGATGTGTTGGAGGCACGTCTGAATGATGTTCAAACCCGTCGACGATCGAGGTGGTAAGAGAAAGTAAATTGTTGTTTTAGCATTTAATTCACATGCAATTGTAAGCACATCGGCAATTTTTAGAGAGAGAAGCTATTGTTCTCATTGAAATCTTCGGTTGGTCCTCATCGAGGCGTCTTCTATTATTTAATCGTTCTTGCTATTGATCAGGTCAGTCTTATGGTTCTTGTTATCTCTTTAAAATAATAGATTTTTAAAATAACTCCGGTATGAAACTTACTATTGTTCCTTTAAATGGACTTAATTATCTTGATTGGTCGAAAGCTATTTCTCGTTCTCTCTTTGAAAAATATAAACTTGAACATATAACTAGAAAGAAAATCATGAATCTTGATTTCAAAACCTCTAACGAAAGTATTGAAAAATCTTCTTTGGTTGCTAATAATAAAAGATATGAAACAAAAATGCCTCAAAATAATAGGGAAGTTAGAGGCTCTAATAATTATTACTATGGTGGAAGGTATCATATTAATAAAGGGAATCCTAAATGTGATCATTGCAATAATATAGAACATATGAAAGGTAAGTGTTGAGTATTATACCCAAATTTAAAGCCCATTATTAACAGGATATCCATCAGATCTATTGCTCAGACTCATATTTAAACTGGTAATCATTCTTGTAAAGTTTGTAAATTCTAAAAACAAATAAGACTTCCTTTTCAGTCTTCTATGCATGTTTTGAAGGAACTAATTTTATTTGATACATTATAATGTCTAGAAACCAGCCCTAGTTGATTCGTATGTTGGCTTTAAATATTTTGTTATTTTTATCGATAATTGGTCTTGTGCTACTTAGGTGTATTTATTGAAATAAAAAACATAAGTTTTTCCAATATTCAAAAAATTTCCAAATTGATTTCTACTCAATATAATGACAAGATAAAGAATTTGCAAGCAGATAATGACACAGAGAATGTGAACAACGCTTTTTTGGAGTATTTATGTAATATTGGTATTATACACCAAACATCATGTGTTAGAATACCATAACAGAACGGAGTTCCAGAAAGGAAAATTAAACCCATTTTGGAACCTACAAGGTCTTTGATGTTTTAGATGCATGTTCCAAAAATTTATTGGTCTGAAGCTCTTTTAACTAGGAGTAAAACCCATTAACACCTATATTGATATTAATTGCATGCTTAATTCAACAAATGGAAAATCTCTTGAAGATGTGGGTCTTTTTCATAAACTTGGGGGACGAAACTTAGGTACTTGGAAAGCAAAAAAACAAAATATAGTTGCTCGATCCAGTGTAGAGGTCGAATATAAAACTATGATTTCAACAACAAGTGAATTGATATGGCTAAAATACCTATTGCAAGATATGGGGTCCCAATGGTCAATCCAATGGCGATGTTATGTGATAATAAAGCCGCTATACATATAGCTTCAAATCCAGTTTTTCATGAAAGAACCAAATATATAGAAGTTGATTGTCACTTTGTGAGAGAAAATATTCAGTAAAAAATTATTAGTACTCCTTATATTTGAAGTAAAGAGTAACGTATAGACATGTTTACCAAAGCTATTGTAAAGAGAAAGTTCCGTAAGATATTGTCTAAGTTGGGCTCCTTCAATATCTGCGCACCAACTTGAGGGGGAGTATTGACAGTTATAAAAATCAGATATTAAGTTTCATATCTTGTATATTATAAGATATTAAGTTCCTATATTGAGTTTCCTATTTTGTGGGATTACAATTGTAAGGGAATTTATTTCCTAAGAGACAAGAGTTGTAACTTTATAAATATCTGGTAAACTAGAGTAATTCGTATGAATAAAATACTGATTTATCATCTGTAGATGTAGGCACTATTGCCGAACAATATACATGTGGTGTTGATTCATTTATCTTCTATACCTTATTGCAACTTCAACAAAAACAGATGCCTTAAATTTAAGGGATGAGTCAGCAGGCAAACATCTGCATCTCCTCATGCATCAGACGTCCAGCTTAATTGATGGACCTCAAAAAATAGTGCTTTAACTATAGCTCAAAATGGACATTGGAAAAACATATTAAAAACAAAAATCTATTTTTCTCAAAAAGAAAAAAATCCATATTATACTCACCATAATATATGAGATTAGCAAATATCAAAATTTTGGATCCAAAATCCATCTTTAAGATCTTTTTCTAATGGAGGCCACACGTCTACAGGTGATTCACCAAATATATTTTGTGAATTGAAGGACCATTTAAGCTTAGTGGTCCGTTTAACACTTTCAAACTTTGTATGCCATCTCCGCCACACCGACGTGCAGTCTCAATATTATTTTACGAGATGCATGACATTCACCCATGCCATTGTTAGTAAAAAAAAAAATTGATGGTGTGGAAGAGAACAAACCCAAGATCAAAGAAAAGGGTTACCGTGAGGCTGATGATCGCAGGGCCCGGATTTTAAATTCCTTCACTTTTAGAGAGAGAGAGAGACGAGAACTGTACACATTTTTCTTGTTGGGTCTTCCTCTCTCTGGCTTCTCATTTTTATAGGGAAAAGAGTGGCTAACAATTATATTTCTCCAACGGGTCTCTAATAAAAGATCTTCCCTGATCTCAAAGATATTCATCCAATGCATCCATATGAACGTTGGAGATATTATGGATAATAAGAATCCTCCAAGCCCACAATTGTAGGCTAAATCACGTGAGGCTTCATAACTATACATGTCAACATGCAGAGTTTTGTGCATGTAAACTATGATTGGAGACCGAACTCAGCCTTAGAAGTGATGTTTTGAAATTCATGTATGATACAGGCCACTGGTGATAGGGCTTGGGTTAGGGATGCAGCCCGACCCAAACTTGTCCCAACTAGCTCTAAGTCAGACCTTGACCTGAGTTGGGTCCAAGTCAGTTTGACCCTAACCCATTCCACTGGGGTTATGTTAGGTTAAGTTGACCCTAACCTAACTCAATATGGTCCATGCTAGACCCTGACCCAAACTTGGAATCAACCCCATCCAGGTCAAGGTGAAATGGGTCTAAACCCGGACCCTATCTAGTCGATTCGTCGGGTCCATGGGTCAATTTGACCCGTTTCCACTCCCTTGTTGGTGAACATGAAAATATTTTTGTATCGATCGCCATGTCTGGCCATATAAGCACACGACTTTTCGAACTGATCAGCATGGATTCGATATTATGTAGAAATGCGTCGTCATTCCAAAATGCGTTTTAGATATAGAAGTTACTGCAATTTTTATGCTTCTTTCAATATGCTTTCCATCATGAGAGAAGATTTCGTCAATATGCAATATAATCATATGTTGAGTTTAAGGTGTTAACCTTATACCACTGAAGCAAGCTGCACCTCAAAACCTATCTGAAAAGGTTGTTCCAACATTAGAAAATCCTCTAATTGATCATTTCGAAATCAAGATTTATGAAAATTAAAATGGATTTAAGTCACGAAAATAACGTATTTTATAACACAATATCTGAACCGTCCATTTTTAAAATATTAATTGTTTATATATCAATTCGATCTACACTATTTTTGGAGGTTTAAATTTCACAATTAAAGGAGACAATAGATTTTCATGCCATTCTAAGGCTTTCCGATAGGAGAGGTACATTTATTGCCTTTAAGATTAGTATGGTTACAGTCATTGTCCTCTGTAGATTTGTGTTGTGCTTTTTGTATTCACTTGTTCATCCAAGTAGCTACTCCAGTAAATTATTCCAACTTTCCGTATGTAAATCGTAATAAGCATTACATGGCTTTCAGTCTACATGCCGTAGAAAGAGAGACCTTCACTTCTAGCCGAATAGAGAGATATTGCTAGGAAAAGACGGGAAATTATCAAAATAGATCATATATTTGAACTGCTAAATATTTTACATTTGATAAATTTCAACCGTATAGATAACATGCTAAAAGAAATTTGTTCTATGTGTTCAGGGGCACATTCCTACATTTGAATCCCCGAGGCATTAATCTTAAAGAGGGACGCAAATACATGATCCCTCGAGAAAAAGTTCAAACCAACATTATAAATATTCTTTTTTATAAAATCGTCATTTTTAATTTTTAAAATTTATTTATTCTTTCATATTCATGATCTTCATATCAGAGATTATTCCTTGAAAATTAGGTCCAAAATCCATCTCAAAAGTGGATTTTTAAGGGAATTCATTTTTTGCATACGAGGCCCAGGAATCTGCAAACTATGACCAATGTTAAATAGTTCAAATCATCGGTAGAAGTTAATAAACCTAAAAAAAAGTGATGGGAGGTATTTGGCTTATTAGATCAAAAAATATGGTTAAGATACTAAATTGTTCAAATCATAAATATAGTTTAATAAAGCCAAAAAACGTGAAGGGGGGGTATTCGGTTTTTTTTTTATGCCTCGAGGGATTCACGGCCCTCCCATAGACCAGGGTGTATATAGAACTGTAAATTCTGGTCTTTCTCCCTTTAAAAGAAGGCTGTAAATTCTAATTTAGCCCAAGTAATACAGTCCTTCCTATAAGGTGATACTTTTATACTATAAATCCAAATAGAAAAATGTTATTTTAACACTTGAAAGCCCTCAAACATTTTGATCTCAAGATGTAACGATATGGATAGTAAAAAGATTTGAAGTATTAAAAAATATGCATCTCGTAATATATTATCTGGACTACCTATTGTTAAGATCTAGTGTTCATAGATTTGCTCTTCCTATACCATTTTTTTAAACTTTTAATTTCTTAATTAGGAGTGAAAAAAAAAAAAATGATAAATATTCAAATATTTATTAATGGAGAGCGGTTGCAATGAATCAATTACATCATCAGAAATAAGAATGGTGGGTAGAGGCACTCCGCTCTTGGCGAGCAAATCAGCCATTGCATTGGCCTCCCTATAAACATATTGAAAAGAAATCATAAAGAGTTCTACCATATCCACAATTTGAAGCCAGATAGACCTCAGCTCCCAAGGTACTCTCTGCTTCTTATTACACCACCGGATCACATTCAACGAATCCCCCTCCATAATACAAGCAACACCCAAATTCTTAGATATGAAAATCTTAAGACCGTGGAAAAGAGCAATGATTTCAGCATGAATAGTCGTCACTGTGCCAATGAGACTAGCAAAGGTAAAGATTGTAGACCATTCCAATCCCTAAAAACACCTTCAATGCCTGCCAAAACTGGATTGCCTAGAGAACTACCATTGAAATTAAGCTTGAATCTTACTTGTGATGGGGCAACCCAAAGCAACCTCAAGCGGCATTTAACCATTCCCAATCTAAACAAATTGTTAAGATTAATAGAAACAACAACTTCCGAGATACCCCTGCCCTCTTTCATATCAGCTAACCAACACCATAGAGAATGCTTACTATTGTTAACAAAAGATAAAACAGCTCCATCGAAAATCCTCCTATTACGCTCTTTCCATACCTCCCACATAATTGTCCCCTCACTGTCTTCCACATAACACTACCAACTTGAGGTAAATTAGGAAAGGCTAATTAAGTAACAATACCAAGAACCTCTTGTTGTAAAGCGACACTAACCCCTAGCTGAGAAAACTACCACGACCAAATTCTCACAACAAAGGAGCAGTGTAGAAACAGATGATCGTCAAACTCCCCATCATCCTTACACATAAAACATATATTTGATAAAATCTTACCCTTCTTAATAAGATTATCAACTGTAAGAACCTTATTCTGGGCAGCCAACCAAATGAAAACTTGGACTTCGAGGGAAATGGTCCACTTCCACACTTGAGCTACCTAAGGTAGAGACCAACAAACTCGATCATGAAAGAACAACCTGTATGCAGATTTAACCATAAAAAGACCATCACTCTCCACCTCCCAAATCAGCCCGTCCTCCTTATTCAAAGGAATATACAATTTATCCAAATCATCCATCAAGGTTAGAAAACGAGACAGCAAGACATCAACAGCCTATTGTAAGTAAAATTAAAGTTCCACGCATCTCTACCACCTCTCTCTCTAATAAATAAGCCACCTTAGCATTCTGATTTTCCATTCTCTCAAAATTTCAAGATAGTAGAGTTTTAAAGCGCCATCACCCAACCATTTATGATGCCAAAAAGAAATATGGGTGTCATCACCCACACCCCAAAGAATATTAGAAACTATCAAAGATTTACATAAGAAAATAGATCTCCAAAAATTGATCTATTAGGGCTGCTCCTACCACCACCAATCCACAAACCATGTCTATCCAATATTTTGCCACAAGAACTTGACACCAAAGTTGATATCGAAACTAATTACTAGTAAGGCCTTTAAAGGCCAATTGGGATATGTTGGGTTTATGTAGTCATTAATGGTCTTGTGAGAGCGTGTGACTAATATCTTGATATACTGGAATATAAACTCAATGGGAGTATGGTCCTCAGTAGACCATACTAGGAAAATGCTTTTGCTGATACTCGGACTTAGCTTGACGTATTAGGCTTGACAAGATAGAAAACCTATGGTATATGGGCATGGAAAACCGATGGAGGTTTTGTAAGTTACCTCCTGATGAGGTCGGAGTTGCCTGGATAAGTGGCCCTTTGTGTGTGATGGTTGGCCTTTAGAGAAGAGCGTCAAAGCCACATCACTGAACCATCACACAACATGTACATATGATATTTGTATCGAGATAGCAAACCACCTTTCAGGGTGAAGCGTGTACATGTACTAGTTGTGGTTGCATCAGATCTAGGTGGCCTTAATTCGTCTTCTTGCCTATTGGCTGACTTTAGTGGCTCAATCATGAACCACTGTGGTAGTCTGTGGGTCATGGGAACCACTGGGTTAGTTTGAGAAAGCAATTGTGGATAGTCGATAGGAGAAGGTGGAGTGCTTCAGCAATATTATAATTCCTAGATTTTATCGAATCCGATTCCCATCAAAATTATTTGGTTTTAATTATTTTGATATTAAATGATTTTAAGATTGATTATTTGAATTTTTATGAGCCTCTGGATATTTTAGTTTTATAAAATAGATTTATAAAGTAAGAGATATTCAATTTTCAATATTTACGTATTCATAAGAAAATAAAGTTTATTTCTAATATTCTAAAAATCATTTTTAATATTTTATAATTCATAAATATTTGAGAAGACCCATAGGGTCCCACCAAGTCCATCAATATGATGTGTGTGGGGGCCACATAAGGGACCCATGGGTGGCACACCCCACTGAGTGGGGGTACTTTGTTATTTTCTAACCTTGTGAATCAAGGCAATCAAACGAGAGAAAATTTATAGAAAGTGTTATGTACAGATATTTATTTAATCAAGAAAATAAAGTTTTGAAAATTAAGAGATTTGATTTTCAAGTTAAAATATGTGTAAGAAGATTATAGAAAATAAGATAAAGTCTCATATTATTTTCCATGTTTTGTTATTTGATGGGAATTATATTAAAAAGTTAAAGGATAAAGTTCTAGCACTTTCTTTTGAATTATGATGGCTAATTTAAGGATTAAAAGGCTCATATCTTTCACCCTACATATCTCCTTTGATCAATAGTCTGGATATAATATCCATAAGGATGGTTAACCGTAAGAAACCCTATCGCTTGATAAAGTGTATAAATAGGGGCCAAATCTCTATACTTTCTCTACACCTCTCATTTATCTCTCTCTTCTCTCTACTAATCTCTTTCTCTCTCTCTAGCCTCTTTAAGATAGGGCTATCCTTGAGAAAAGAAAAGAGGGGCATTCCCCAAGCCTAGATATTGAGATGCAGTCCATCTTAATAGGTATTGAGACCTAGCTTATAGTTCCACTATTGCTATCTGATTTAGTTAACAATTGTAACCAAAGCTTTCTCATGCTTCAAAGATTTGAGAAATACCATTGATCTCGTACGCCATCGGAGGAGGAGACTTAGAGTGGGATGTACTAAACCGGTTGAGGTCATCTCCAACATTTTCATTTTATTTTTTATTATGATCTCTTATTCCTATGAGTATTATGTTCTCTGTGATCCCAAGATCAAGTTTAGTATTATGTTCTCCGTGATCCCAAGATCAAGTTTTTGTAATTTTATTTGTGTAATAAAAGAACTCTAAAGTGGCAGTAAGTGGGAGTCCTTGGGATTTTTTGTGTTTTATTGTTTCTCGCTATGTATTTGGTGAAAGTTGGACTTATGTGATACAACCGATGTATATATTCTTTTTTTTTTTTGTTCTTTTTGTTCTCTTTTTCTTTTCTTGCTTAGAGTACTCACAAGTAGTCCAGTACAATAAACTTGACTTGAAAAGAATAAAAGAAAACAAATCTATGATCTAAAATTTGATACCACTAAAATTTCTCTTTTATCAATTAAAGAAAACTACAACAATATGCTTAAGAATAACAAAAGTCATAAGAAATAAATATGGCAACAAACAAGAAAGTATCTAAGCCTCAATCGCGCTTAATACACCCCACATCTAGCCACCACCTCCAATGGCGCGGGATCAATGGTCAACCATAGTTTCCAAGATGGGAAAGAATATGGGTTCAACCTCCAATGGAACATGAACTCTTTACAAGGCTTAGATATCAAATTAAGGCTTGCCCCTTGACAACTTAGATGAGATAGGCCATGAGAGATTGAAGATGGAAGATAGAAAACTTGTACTATATAGGGCATGCCCCCTTCTTATGATATAAGAGAGAGAGAGAGAGAGAGAGCTTCTATGCTAGGGCATGCCCCTCTAATTTCTTATGGAAGAGAGATAAGAGTGAGATTAGATGTGTAGAGAATGGGTAGAGGGTGCCCTTTTATATAGTACTTCAATAGGGTCAAGATTTCTTAGGGTTTCCATATTATTTGCTTTTTTAGTGAGATTGAATTTGCACCATTGATATTGGGTGACTTGTGGGGTGAGAGATGTGAGCTCTCCATTCTATAGATTAGCCATCATGATTATGTGAAAGATGCTAAAACCATTTATCCTTATTTTCCTAAACTAAGTTCCCATCAATTAAATTAAATATGAAAATATCAATAATAATATTGTTCTTACTATTTTTATGCACAAGACTCTTCATACCTTCCTTGTTTGATTTTAAACCTCCTTAAAATCAAGGCTTTCCAAAATACATTATTTCTTAGGCCTCAAGCCATATGGCTTGATCACATAAAAAGAAAGTATAAGGGGTGGGGCATTCCACCGTTAGTGGCATCTCATGGGCCCCACCAACTTGTCATGGTGGGCCCATGTGCATTAATGGGCCCCTATGCAACCACAAATTGTTTTAAAATTTTAAATTTTATTTTTAAAATTTATTAAATCCATATGAATATTTAAATCAATACAAAATCAATATATTTGGTTTTATAAATCCAAATTTCATAAATAAAATACCTAGAGATTCAAAAAAATTTAAATAACAATTCTAAAAATCAAATAACACTAAAAAATATATATTCAAATATTTTTGATGAGAATTGGATCCTTATAGTCCAGGAATAATTAAACTCTGGAGCACTCCACCTTCTACTATAGACCACGACCACACTTGTATTCTCAAACTGACCCAGAGGTTCCCATGACCAACATTCTATCGCAGGGGCTCATGATTGGGCCAACACAATCAGCCAATGGGCAAGAGGACGTAATCCCAGTTTGTGGATTTTAAGTTCTCTCCTAGAGACGAACCAAAGTCACATAGACCTGATGCAACCACAGCTCTATGGTGTATAAGGGTAATCTCTCACATATGTATATGCTTCACCCTGAAAGGTGATTCGCTTCTGCGACACTGCTATTATATGTGCATAATGTTTGATGGTACGTTGATGAGGCTTTGGCTCCCGTATCTATTATATGTGCATGCTATTTGATGGTACATTGAAGAGGCTTTGGCCCCCGTATCTGAGGGCCACCATCACACACAACGGCCAACAGTCTCTCGATTCACTCATCCGGACATACTCCAACCTTATCAAGGGATGACATATTATAACCCTTCTTGGTTTAATCTCTATACCTAATAACATGGGTTTTTTCTAACCGACCGGCCTAGCACGTCAAGCTCAGTCAGGTATCAGAAAACATGCTTTGCTTAGTATGGTCCACACAGGACCACACTCCCACTAAGTTCAAGTTCAATTATATCAAATGTTTAATTACAAGCACGTATAAGGCCTTTAATGGCCACACACACCCAACATTTGGACATCTATACGTAATTCGGGTGGTGAAAATAAAGAAAAGATAGAAAAAATTTAATCGATATACACTTGCCTGGGTTACATTGTCCAACTTTCATGAAAATGATATGCGAGTCATTACAAATTTTCATGGCACCAAAACTGGTCTTTCCAAGAAGATTTTGTGGTGTAGTCGTACCAAATATCTTAAACATGTGACCCTATCAAAACTTCATTGAACTATTACTTATTTCTGGATGAGGTTTTTGTATGGCGAAAAATTCATGCAGCCATGTCTCAAAACTTCACAAGAAAACTCAAATCTAGTGCCAAAAAATAGTTTGATGCGTTGCATCCATTTCCAACTTTAATTGTGGGGGTTTGAAGTTTAAAAATGATGTAGATCTGAAAGATTTATAGAAATGAACAATTTCGAAGAAATACGTAAAATTATTAATTTTGTGGCTTTAAATTATTCTTCATATATCGATGTTTGTCAAGATCAAGATGACAAAATTGGGACCATTTCCAATGCTTGAAATAGTTATTTTTGGATCCACGTTCATCCTAATAGAAGAAGGGTGGAACTTAGAAGGGCCTAATCAAATTTGAGTAAAACAAAGCATATGGAAAATATTAGTTCGTAGGGCAAGAAATTATTAATCTCTACCATACGTTGATAGGGTGCATGCCTGTTTGTATTGATGTGTATTCCACTTACATTCAGTCTATTAGGCTTCATACAAGTATATTATGTGTCATTCAAGTATGTGCGATTGGGTATAGCATTGAACATATGAAAAGACCGTTTATTTTAGACAAAAAGATATCACAACAACCTATAGCCATTAGATATAAAATTAAGTGGCTGACGGTGTGTCGTTGACTAAGCTCAAAGTCCAAAAGAAATTTCTCGAGCTTTGTGACACACCCAAAACATTGGATTCCACATTTGATGGTTAGGAGTGATTGTGACATTTTTATGTGTGTGTATACAATGGTTCAAGTTAGAAAGGGTTGTGATGAGTGTATTTATCAAAAAAATGATTATTTTTTTATTAAACAATTATTTAAATAGGTAAATTCATCATTAATTAAAAGAAAATTTGAAATTTTCACAAAAATACAATGGCATTTTGGAAATTAGCGTCCTAGAACTTTATCTGTAGAGTGTCTTTGTCCTTTAGTTAAAATTTCAATTTTACCTCTTATAGAGATGACAAAAGTACCTTTAGTCATGTAGTAAAATTTACAAAATTGCCCCACAAAAATAACTTTTTAAAAAAAATAGATTATAAACTTAGTAAATCCACCCTTCACAACTCTCTATATCTTAAACCTTCGTAATTTGAACGTTTATATATATGGGATAATCTAAACTTCACAACCGTTTGAGTTACAAACGTTAAAGATAGAGAGAGTTGTGAATGGTGGATTTATTAATTTTGTAGTCTATTTTTTTACAAAAAGTTACTTTTTGTGATATCTTCATCATTAAGGTAATCTTGTAAATATTACTAAAAGACAAGAGGTACTTTTGTTATTTTATAAAAGGTAAAGTTGAAATTTTTACTAAAAGATATGGATACTTTACAAATAAAATTCAAAGATACAAATTTCCAAAATGCCATTATCCTTTAATAAAAATTTCAAATTTATCATTGCTTAATGCTTAAGTTACCTATTAAAATAATTTTTTAAATAAAAATTAATGATCTTTTTTATAAATACACCCATCACAACCCCTTCCAACTTGATTGTATTTTGAGGGGTTGTTAACTCTAGACAGACCCATATATATATATATTTGAGGGGTTGTTAACTCTAGACAGACCTATATATATATATATATATATATATATATATATATATATATATATATATATATGGGTCTGTCTAGAGTTAACAACCCCTCAAAATACAATGGTTCAAGTTGGAAGGGGTTGTGATGGGTATATTTATCAAAATAATGATTACTTTTTATTATAAAATTATTTAAATAGGTAACTTTATCATTAAGCAAGAACAAATTTGAAATTTTCATAAAAATACAATAGCATTTTGAAAATTAGTGTCTTGGAGCTTTATGTGTAGAATGTCATTGTCTTTTAGTTAAAATTTCAATTTACCCCTTATGGAGATGACAAAAGTACTCCTCGTCTCGTAGTAATATTTACAAAATTGCCCCACAAAAGTAGCTTTTATAAAAAATTAGACTCTAAAATTAATAAATCCACGACTCACAGCTCTCTTTATCTTGAACCTTTGTAATTAGAAGGGTTGTGAAGTTTAGATTATATATATATATATATATATGGGTTTGTTTAGATTTAACAACCCTTCAAAATACAAAGGTTCAATTTAGAGGGGGGTTGTGACGGGTGTATTTATCAAAACAATTATTACTTTTTTATTAAAAAATTATTTATATAGGTAACTTTACCATTAAGCAATAACATATTTGAAATTTTTACAAAAGTCCAATGGCATGTTGGAAGTTAGTGTATTGGAGCTGTATTTGTAGAGTGTCATTGTCTTTTAGTTAAAATTTCAATTTTATCCCTTATGGAGATGACAAAAGTACTTGTAGTAATATGTACAAATTTACCCTACAAAAGAAATTTTTTTAAAAAAATAGATTACAAAATTAATAAATCCACCCGTCACAAGTTTCTACCTTTGTAATTTGAATGGTTGTGAAGTTTAGAATATCCCATATATATATATATATATATATATATATATATATGTGTGTGTGTGTGTGTGTGTGTGTGTGTGTGTGTGTGTGTTTGTTTAGATTTAAGAACCCCTCAAAATACAAAGGTTCAATTTAGAGGGGGGATTGTAATGGTGTATTTATCAAAAAAATCATTATTTTTTTATTAAAAAATTATTTAAATAGATAATTTTACCATTAAGCGATAGTAAATTTGAAATTTTCACAAAAGTACAATGGCATATTGGAAGTTAGTGTATTGGAAATTTATTTGTAGAGTGTCATTGTCCTTTAGTTAAAATTTCAATTTTACCCCTTATGGAGATGACAAAAGTATCATTTGCCTTGTAGTAATATTTACAAAATTGCTCCACAAAAGAAACTATTTTAAAAAAATAGACTACAAAATTAATAAATCCACCCTTCAAAAATATCTCTATCTTAAACCTTTGTAATTTGAAGGGTTGTGAAGTTAGAATATCTCATATATATATATATATATATATATATATATATATATATATATATATATATAAGTCTTCCTAACGTCTATAGGTGAAAATGAATAGCAATTTCGGCTACCCTCATCACCAGTTAAGTTTCATCGCGTGGTCACGATTGTTCAATAGTGTTTTATTTTTTATTTTTTTATATAAATTGGAATGACCTGAAATTTAAAGAGTATGTACATCTTACCGAGGCGTATCTAATAAAAATATAAAAATAATTATCCATAAAAAATAATTGACCAAAATATCTTCGAAACATTTTGAGGGTATTTTGATCAATAGTTTTCATGAAAAATATTTTTTTTATATTTTTAAATATTACCCTATTTTTGATGAATACGCGTTCCAAATTTTAAGTCATTTCAATTTTTTTAAAAAAAATGAAAAATAAATACTATTGGATAATCGTGACCGTGTGATGAACTTTGGACGGTGATGGGGGGAGGCGAAATCACTGTTCATTTTCGCCTTTAGGCGTTGCGTAGTGTTTTCTTATATATATATATATATATATATATATATATATATATATATATATATATATATATATATATATATATATATATATATATATATATATATAAGTGGAAAAGTCCTCCCAATGCCTATAGGTGAAAATGAACAGTGATTTCGCCTACCCTCATCACCGCCCAAAGTTCATCTCACATTCACGATTGTCTAATAGTATTTCATTTTTTATTTTTCATTTTTTTTACAAATCGGAATGACTTGAAATTTAGAGCGTGGGTACGTCTTAGTGAGGAGAACCTAATAAAATATAAAAGTAATAATTTGTGAAAGCAAAATTGACCAAAATACTTAAGGGGTATTTTTGTCACTTTTTTATGTAAAATATTTTTTTTATATTTTTCGTGGATTCTTCTATTTTTTATGAACACATACTCCAAATACCAGATCATTCTGATTTTTAAAAATAAAAAATGAAACACTACTAGACAATTGTGACCATACGATGAACTTTGGTCAGTGATGAGGGTAGGCGAAATAACTGTTCATTTTCGGCTATAGGCATTTTGTAGTATCTTTCTATATATATATATATATATATATATACATATATATAGGAGTCACTACTGTATGCCCATATGCGAATGGCCCAAATTGAATCTGGGCCATTCTGTGGCCGCTCTGACCATCACGGATGCCCGATAGTGTTTGATTTTTAATTATTTTTTTACAAATTTAAATCACTCGAAATTTAGGCATGTGTTCTTCTCATCAAGGCGCACCAAATAAAAATATAAAAAAAATAATTCGAGAAAACATAATTGATCAAAATACCCCTAAAAATGTTTTGGGGGTATTTTGATCAATTTATTTCATGTAATTTGTTTTGATATTTTTCATAGATTCACTATTTTTTAAAATCACGAACCTAAAATTTCAAGTGATTTGGATTTGTAGAAAAAACATTAAAATTCAAACACTATCAGACATCTGTGATAGTCATATTGGATCAGATCAATTTGGGCCATGGGTGTTTACCGTAGCAGTATGCACCTGGGCACACATGATCTTTTCCATATATATATATATATATATATATATATATATATATATATATATATATATATATATATATATATATATATATATATATATATATATATATATATATATATATGCGTGTGTGTGTGGAAAAAGATGGGATTAGTCCACTAGCTCATATGAACATATGAGCCCAATGTCCCAGATTGAATTTGGGTCGATCTGACGATCATGGATATCTGGTAGTGTCTGAATTTTAGTTTTTTTTTTTACAAATCCAAATCACTTGAAACTTTAGGCAGATGTTTACTAAAAATAAGTGAATCTTCAAAAAATATCAAAAAATTATTTTACATGAAATAAGTTGATCAAAATACCCTCGAAAAGCTTCGGAGGTATTTTGATCATTTTGCTTTTCACGAATAATTTTTTTTATTTTTTTATTTGGTGCACCTTGATAAGAAAAACACACACCTAAAATTTCTAGTGATTTGGATCAGTAAAAAAATAAAATAAAATTCAAGTACAGCCGGACATCCGTAATCGTCAAATCAGCCCAGATTCAATCTGAACCATTAGGCTCATATGTTCATATGAGCTAGTGGGCTAATCCCATCTTTTCCCTATATATATATATATATATATATATATATATATATATATATATATATATATATATATATATATATATATATACACACACACGAAGATACTACAAAACATCTATAGGCAAAAATGAATAGTGATTTTGCATATCCTCTTCACCATCCAAACTTCATCGCATGATCGCAGTTGTCTAGTAGTATTTCAATTTTTCATTTTTTTTACTAATCGAAATGATCTGAAATTTGGAGCGTGTGTATATCTTAATGAGGCTTATATATATATACACACACGAAGATACTACAAAACATCTATAGGCGAAAATGAATAGTGATTTTGCATATCCTCTTCACCATCCAAACTTCATCGCATGGTCGCAGTTGTCCGGTAATATTTCAATTTTTCATTTTTTTTACTAATCGAAATCTGAAATTTGGAGCGTGTGTATATCTTAGTGAGGATTATATATATATACACACATGAAGATACTACAAAACGTCTATAGGCGAAAATGAATAGTGATTTTGCATATCCTCTTCACCATCCAAACTTCATCGCATGTTCGCAGTTGTTTGGTAGTATTTCAATTTTTCATTTTTTTTACTAATCGAAATGATCTGAAATTTGGAGCGTGTGTATATCTTAGTGAGGTTTTTGAGAGTATTTTAGTCAATCTATATTTTTTGAATTATGTTTTTTATATTTTTATTAGGTGCGCCTCACAATGATGTACACATATTTCAAATTTCAAGTAATTTGGATTTGTAGAAAAAAATGATAATTGAAACACTACTAGACAACTGTGCTTGTGCGATGAAGTTTGGATGGTGATGAGGGTAGACGAAATCACTGTTCATTTTTGCCAATACGGATTGGGAAGAGTTTTCTATATATATATATATATATATATATATATATATATATGAAAAATGTTGAGATTTAGCCCACTAGCTCATATGAACATATGAGTTCATTTGAGCCCAATGGCCCAGGTTGAATATGGGTTATTCTGACGGTCACAATTTTATTTCGAATTTTAATTTTAATTTTTTTCTACAAATCAAAATAACTTGAAAGTTTAGGCATGTGTTCTTCAAAAATAGAATAATTCAATAAAAATATCAAAAATATTATTTACAATAAATAATTGACCAAAATAATTTTAAGGGTAATTTGGTTTATTTATTTATTATGAATTATTTTTTAAATATTTTTATTAGGTGAGCCTTGATGAGAAGAATGAACCCCTATAATTTTAAGTTATTTGGATTTGTATAAAAAACATTAGAATTAAAAAATGAAATGAGGTCCTGATCGTGAGATCGACTCAGATTCAATCTGGGCCATTAGGCTCATATGTTCATATGAGCTAGTAGGCTAATCTTAGCATTTTCCAAACATATATATGTATATATATATATATATATATATATATATATATATATATATATATATACATATATATATATATATATATATATGTATATATATATATATATATATATATATATATATATATATATGTATATATATGTATATATATATATATATATATATATATATATGTATGTATATATATATATATATATATATATATATATATATATATAAAGGAAGATACTACGAAACGCCTATAGGCGAAAATGAAAAGTGATTTCTCCCACCCTCATCACCATCCAAACTTCATCGGATGGTCACAGTTGTCTGGTATTGTTTCAATTTTTATTTTATTTTTTACTATTCAAAATGATTTGAAATTTGGAGTGTTTGTAGATCTTAGTGAGGCGCACCTAATATTAAAAAAATAATTCAAAAAATATAAATTGATCAAAATATTCTCAAGGGTGTTTTGGTCAATTTATATGTTTTGAATTAATTTTTTAATAGTTTTATTAGATTCTAATATTTTTTAAAAATAGACGATCAAAATTTCAAGTGATTTGGATTTGTATGAAAAAAATGAAAATTCAAATACCAAATGAAATCGTGACCATTGGATTGAGCTCAGATTCATTATGTGTCATTGGCTGACACTGTAGATATCACCCCGTGGGCTGACAGGATCTTTTCCCTATATATATATATATATATATATATATATATATATATATATATATATATATATATATATATATATATATATATATATGAAAATGTTGAAATATATTTTGAAAGAGAGAGAGAGAGAGAGAGATAGAGAGAGAGAGAGAGAAAAGAGGAAAGGTTGACGTTAGCCCACTAACTCATAGCTACATATGAACCTAACGGCCCAGTTTGAATTTGGGCCGATCTGACAGCTACAACTTGAATTTGTACTTGAATTTTAATTGTTTTCTACTAATCCAAATCCCATAAAACTTTAGGGTTCATTCTTCTCATGAAGGGGCACCTATAAAAATATAAACAATAATAATTCTCAAAACATAAATTAACCAAAATACCACTGCAAATTTTAGAGGGAATTTAGTCGATTTATTTTTTACAAATTATTTTTTTGATATTTTTATTAGATTTGTAGAAAAAATTAAAATTAAAATACAAAATGAGGTCGTGACCGTCAGGCCGGCCTATAGTCAATCTGGGCTGTTGGGTTCATACGTAGTTGTGAGCAAGTGGACTTATATTAACCTTTTTGATTTGTTGGTCACAACCTCTTTTCGTATTGGAATTTTAATTTTTTTCTACAAAACTAAATCAATTGAAATTTTGGGGATGTATTCTTTAAAATTTTGATAATCTAATAAAATATCAAAATAATAATTTGTAAGAAAACAAATTGACCAAAATACCTTGAAATGTTTTAGAGGTATATTGGTCAATTTATTTTTTGTAAATTATTTTTTAATAGTTTTAGTAGGTGTGCATTTATGAGAATAATGAACGCCTAAAATTTCCAACTGATTTGGATTTGTAGAAAAAAAAAAAAAATTTTAAATATGAAATGAGGTCGTGACAGTCAAATTCGCCCATATTCAATTTGGGCCATTGGACTCATATGTAGCTGTGAGTTAGTGGTTTTATATATATATATATATATATATATATATATATATATATATATATATATATATATATATATATATATATATATATATATATATATATATATATATATATATATATATATATATATATATATATATATATATATGGATATCATTTCTATAAGGTTGCAGCCTTAAGCAATCCAATTAAGGCGCCCCTCCAAATTTTATCATAACATGCAATTCGATGTAAAAGATTATTAGGATTATCTAAAGGAAAAAGTTTAAATAAGGTTGCAACATTAAAATGTAGAATTTCAAATGCACTTAAAAAAAATCCATCGAAAAAGGTCGTTTTAATGTTGGAAATACCTTTAATTGATCATATCGACGAGATGTATGAATATGAAAAAATAAAAAAGAAGATTCTAAGTCCTAGAAATAGTGCGTCTTGCAATATACTATCTACACCACTCATTTTCAAGACTCTCATATATTTATAGATCTACTTGATTTTAACTATTTTTGGAATTTAAAATTTTATAATTAGATATGATAATATATTTCGAGATAATCCTAAGAATATTTTTCACCAAAATTACATGTTATGATGACATTTGGAGGTGCACCTTAATTGGATTGTTTAAGGTTGCAACCTTATAGAAACCACATCCTTATCTGAAAATCAATCGAAGAACGTTGTTTGAATGTTGAAAAATCCTCTAATAGATCGTCTTGACATCAGGATGTATGAATATTAAAAAAAAAAAAAGGATTCTGGGTCCCAAAAATAGTTATCTTGCAACACATTATCTAGACTTTCCATTTTCAAGATTTCCATACGTTTATAGATATGCTTGATTTTAACCATTTTTGGAGTTCAAAATTTTATAATTAGATTTTTAGATAAGGACTAATTATAATATATTGAACTCCAAAAATGGTTAAAATCAAGCATATCTATAAACATATGGAAATCTTGAAAATGGACGGTCTAAATAATGTGTTGCAAGATGCACTATTTTTTAGACTTATAATCTTCTTTCTTTTTTCTTTTTTCATTTTTAATATTCATACATCTCGATGTCAAGATGATCTATTAGAGGATTTTTCAACATTCAAACAACATTCTCCAATGGATTTTTAGGTGCATCTGTAATTCTACATTTTAAGATTGCAACCTTATATAAACTTTTTCATATATATATATATATATATATATATATATATATATATATATATATATATATATATATATATATATATATATATATATATATGGAGCATTATTTCATGCACCAGTTGTATAATAGTATAATGCAACCACACTTCTAGAACACAATGTTTTGGCATTTGTATAACCCAAATTTGGCACACTCTTTCCCTTCATCCTTATAATCAATCTTACGAAAAAAAAGATTCAATTTCCACCCTAGACATGGTCAAAATTACTACCTTCTAACAATGAATCTCGACCGTCCATTTGGTGCATTTTAATATCTAGGCCTTAACAAATTCAAAATCACTTTTTTATTTTTTGGCATTGTTAATCTAATGTTGATAATACTATATAAAAATTTTGGAAAGAAAAAAATTGTTCTGAGGACTATATCTAACCATCTCATTAAAATAGACGGCTTATATTAATTGGGCTTGAAATGCACTTTCTATGGAATTTTATCAAAAAAAAATTTTCGTGATTGTTCTTTAGAATGAAAAGAGTGTACACTTAAAAAATCGTGTCAAACAAATTTCCTTAACATGATTTTTGAAGATGGTTACATTACATTATTATACAACCATTGCTGGTGTAGGCCCACTAGCTCATACCTACTTTTGAAGATGGTTACATCACGATTGCATTTCGTATTTGAATTTTAATTATTTTCTATATATCCAAATTACTTGAAATTTTGTATGTATGTTCTTTAAAACTAAGAGCATCTAATAAAAATATCAAAAAAATAATTTACAAGAAAGAAATTCACTAAAATACTCCTGAAACATTTCAGGGGTATTTTAATCAATTTATATTTTACGAATTATTTTTTAATATTGTTATTAGGTGCTCCTTGATGAGACGTATAGACGCCTAAAATGTCATGTGATTTGGATGTGTAGAAAAAAAAATTACAATTTAAATATGAAATGGAGTCGCAACCATCATATCGACTTAGATTCAATCTAAGCCATTAGGCTCATATGTAGCTATGAGCTAGTGGGCTAACCTAAACATTTCCTTTTAAGAGAAGGATATGACCCAAGCTATGCCTCTCCTTTTTCTATCTTATTCTGGAACTCTTTTATCTCCTTTTGAATTTTAGGATTCTCTAGTCTCTCATTGACTGTCTTATGCTTTATTAAGAAATTTTCCTTATTTTGTGTTTTTTCTTTTATTTAGTCGATTTTTGGGTATTTTGGTTTTTATGTGAATTCAAATTAAACCTTGCAGTAGTCGATTTCTAACTCTATTCATGTGTCTTCCAATTTTATTATTGGATAGAGTATATCAAGGAATCGGGTATCTAATATAACAGTTTGACTCAGATTTTTACCATGATAAAAATAATAGTAAAGCAAGTTTAACTATTACAAATAGCAGCTTCTAATAATTTGTATTTAATTATCATTCTACTTCCATCTGCAGTATTGAGGACTTGGGTTGTTTTGTCAAAGTATTATGTGGGTACAAGTCATTCATTTATAAAACTTAAGTCAGCTCCTGAATCAATAAGAGCTATAATTTGGAAACTATATTCTGTGCTTACTATTATTGTGATTAGAGTATACCATTTTTGGGTTATCACTCTATTAATCAGGTTTATGCATTCTAAGCCTTTCAAATTTTCTTTTACTAGTGTGTTTGCAGCATTTTCATCTAGATTTAATTCAAAGGTTTGTCCTATATATTGGTTAGAAGACTGGGGTTTGTTTTGAGGGCTTTCCTCCGGTGGTTTAATTATGTATCCTTCCATTATTTCCTCAAATGATTTTTCACTTTCTTGATATTCTTGTTCTTATTTGGAAAATTCATTTGCTAATTCTAAGATATTAACCTTATTTTTTAAAGCTATTAATTCATTAGGAACTTCATTTGGTTCGTGTCTAAGTTCCTGAACATTAAGTTCATTCTTAATATTATTTTTGTTTGGGACCCTGTCCATAATATTTTTAAAATTTAAGGTCCTTGTTGGGATTGGCTTATTAGTTTAGATCTGGGGCTTTCTTTAGCCATTTTAATGCCTCTTTTCTAGCTTCAATATCTTCAATTTTGTTTATGAGGCTTTCTTCCTTAGCTAACACATTTAGTCCTAAACCATTCATGCTAAAAATAGCCTTATAATAATTACATTGCAATCATCATCACTATTATCTTCTTCTTCAGATAGGCTATCATCTGAATTGGACATAATTAAATTTTCATCTTCAATATTCCCAATAACCATTTCTTCTTCCCCAAAATCTGATAAGATTTCATTGTCATTGATGATTTGGAAAATCCGTACTTCACTTCTTTGTCTACTTCTAGAGAATTTATTTTCTTTTCAATTTTGCATTTATTTTTATAATGTCCTAGCTTGCCACAATTATAACATATACGGATTTTTCTTTTATTACCTTCGTTAGGAAATTTATAATATTCTTTTTAAAATATTTCGTTAGGAAATTTAGACCTAATCCAGAGTCCCAATGCACTAATCCAGAGTCCAAATAAGATACTGGCTAAATGAGCCACTTCTTTATCGTCCTTAACCAGGCTTCACAATAGGATAATATATCCATAACAATAGAAGGGACTCAAAGTCCAACAAACCCAGCATCAAAAAGAACTCTTTATGTGGAGACATTTGTTATCCTTTTAATATTAATAAAAGAAGATCATCTTGCTCAAATGCCAAATATAATAGCAGAAATATATCTAAAAGATCATATGCACCCTAATATGGGAGGGAAAAATAAAGAATATTTTCAAAGAATACCGACTGAAATAAAGTTGGTATATATAAAGCACCATTATAGAAACAACCATGCACCCTTATAGAAACAACCATGAGTTCGCATACTCAAACTTAACCATATTAAATATCATGTCTTATCATGACATGGGTTTTGATCCCCTAAAACCAAGGTATTTGCAAAATAATGGCTCTAAATTAAGAGCGTACAATTATTATGACTATATTAAACCTTGGGATTTTATATTTTCATATCAAAATTCAGCTACAGCTCATAACTGGTTTGTAAAGTTCAGGTTATTACAAACCTCACAAGATTTTCCTAACTGATTTAAAAAATGGTTCTTAGTATGGGGCCACATCCCCATATACTTCCAAACGAGGTGCGTATAGCCTATCAAAAATTTGTAGATTGTAAGAAACATGTTCCTAAAAAGGACTACCATATTTATTTTATAGCCTTATACGAGGTCCCTTGGATTATAAAATAATCTTTTATGATTAACCCTGCTAAGGACAGATGGGATTATATTCCAGAATTATAGAGACAAATTTATATAAAATGGTGGGATAGATATAATACAGATATGTTTTCCACTAGCACTTTGATACTAAAAAGTATCCCTAAGAAACCCCTTAACTGACAGGGTTCCCAAAATGAATTAACAAATTATGTCAAAACCCTACAAACTCAAAAGCCTACTTTAACTAAAGAAGAGCTTAAAAAACAAAAAGTTAAAAGGGAAAAAGTAAAAGTAAAAAGGACAGATCAACTCCATTTACCATCCAGAACACATGTCCCTATCTACCAAAAGACTTACTGAAGTGTATTTAAACTCATTTCAAGTCCCCCAACATACTGTAGTGGATTTAAACTCATTTCAAGTCCACCGACATATTGTACCAGATTTGAAGCTCTTTCAAGTCCACCGACAATACTGTAGTAGATTTGAAGCTCTTTCAAGTCTGTCGACAGCTTTTACATACCTAAGAGTGTCATAAGTCCTCGAAAAGCCTCTATAAAAAGTGAGTGGCTCCTCATATGAAGGCATCGAAAAATTTTAGGAGAGTCCTAAGAATTCGACTTTCTAAGAGTTTGAGAGTATGAAAACAATTTGAGTGTTCTTCCCAAAGTTGGTATAGAGTTTGTGTATCTGGTGGTGGATGATTTCCTCTCGTGTGACCTTCTCGGAGTTCATCTCTCGTCTATCTATATAAGTTTGTTTATGGATGATTTCTATCTTTGCGTATTTTCATTCTGTACTGAAGAGACTCCTGAGACTCTTCAATTTACCTGTGCAAGTTTTTCTAAATTTTGTGAATTAATAAATTATATGTGGTGTTGTTCTCTGGTCTTCCTTATTATAAGTGATTGTAAGTATTGCTTCCGGGTTTACAATTTAGTATGTTTATAGAAAAGGATCATTTGAACTTAGAAGAGATTATGTTATCAAAATTGTTGAAAAAACTATTCCAGATAAAGAATATCAAAATAGATTCGAGTTATTATCAAAATCCTTGATAGAATAACATCAGAAAAAAAAAATGTAACTATTTACATATCAGCTTAATTCAAGTTGCAATAAAACCTTTAATTAGAACAGTGTTAAACAATTATGTACTTTTATGTTTAAGAGATTGTAGACATAAGAAATTTATTGATTCCTTGTTAGGAATGGTAGAACCTAGCTTGAGTGAGGCACCTATTTACCTTAATTGTTTTTCAAATTTTTCAGTCTCTTTAACATATAAAAATATCCTCAAGGTGTTAACCTTGACCCTAAAAACTTAGGGATTCGATAGGGATATAAGATCCTAAAATCTAGCCATAGTCTATAGAATATATTAAAAGGTTATGACTACACTCTACCCAGATGTTAAAATAATAGATGAAAAAGGGCAAACAGTATTTTTCCAAACTAATGTAGGAAAATCCAATTCAATTACCCTCGAGACTATTTCCTGGCATGAAGTTAGAGTGCCTGATAAATGGAACCTTATTTCCTCAAATGATTTGTCACTTTCTTGATGTTCTTGCTCTTGTTTGGAAATGTCATTTGCTAATTCTAGGATATTAACCCAATTTTTTAGAGCTATTAATTCATTACGAACATGATTTAGTTAATGCCTAAGTTCTTGAACATTAGGTTCCTTCTTTATATTATTTTTGTTTTGGACTCTGTCGATAATATTTTTAAAATTATAAGGTTCTTGTTGGGATTGGCTCATTGTTAGATCTGAGACTTTCTTTAAGTGGAACCTTCAAAACGAGGCTCAACCAAGACCTCTTGGAAATAAGAAGGTTGAACAAATAATTGAATATAAAAATGGAGAAATTGAGATCCAGTTTACCCCACTAAGAAATACTAGAATAAATATAGTGGATGACTAGATCAAAATTCTCACTAGGGTTTCATGCTCATCTATTCCTCAAAGTGTGAATGAACGAGATCTTGAACGAATAATTTTTTAAGCTTAATATTGTCTCCAGTGAATTTGTAGTGCAACTTACTGCCAAATTGACTCACTTAAATATTAAAAAGATGACCCTCAAGGTTCAGGACAAGCATTAACCCTGCATGATATAACAGATGATTATTCAGAAGAAAAGCTAGCCAAAATTGAAAAGAGGTTTAATCCCAACCTAGAGATAAATAGGATTACCTATGGAACTAAAATGGTTCCTTCTACGCCCATAAAAAATGTATTACCTTAGATCAGTGTTCGCAAAACCGGCCGATCTAACCGCTAGCCAGCCAGTTAGATCGGAACGGGCCGGTTCCGGTTTTGGCCGGTTTTGGTGGTCACCCAGTATTTTAAACTTTAAATAGAATAATAGTTCAAATTTATATCAAAAATACTAAAATAGTGTATTGGTTAGCTTTGATGATAAGTTTTTATATAGATTTCGTTGGTTCAAAATTATTTACATGAATCCTCTTTGATTGAAGTCACCCACTAACCATATGCCATTTATTACTAGACTCATTAACCGTGTGCCATATTTACTACTTAGTTGATAAAAATAAGAGCTTATATTATATATAACATAATTTTTTCTTCATTTTCTTTTAAAAAAAAAAAAGATAATTTTTTTTTTTAAAAAAAGAACATTTTCTTTTAAAAAAAGATCATTTTCTTTAAGAAAAAGATCATTTTCTTTATAAAAAAAGAGTTGGTCAAGTCAAATTTTTTAACACTATTTTAATATTCTTTACATTATGGTAAAGATTAAAAAATATTTTTGTCATTGATACTTTTATATTTTCCTATCATTTCAGAAAATTTTAAAAATACCCCTAGGCACAAATCAACTTGTTAAAATCTATTTTTTCATTAATTTCCAACTTCATTTGAGTGTGTTTTGTTTTAACCACATTCTTTATATGTTTTTCATATTTTAGTACTTTTTTTAAAAAAAAAAAATAGTTTTTTAGTCGTTCAGGACTTGCCCGATTAGAGCGATTGAATTGTCCGGTTGACCTATTAGGCCGGTGAAATTGCTTTCAGGCTCATGTTCGGTTAACTGTTCTGGTTCGATTTTGCGAACACTGCCCTATGCCTCATGAGTAGACCTCCAGTATGAAGATGAAGCCATAGTAGGGGCGGAATATACTGGCAAATATATAATAGAATGGAATATTGACAGAATGTCAGAATATCAGATCATAACTCTGATGAAGCATATGACTATATGTACTACAACCTCTAAGAATAATGGGAATATAGACCCAGATATTGCTAAAGCAATTGTTTGTCTATTTACTACACAACTTAAAGTTTGGTGGGATTTTGTCTTGGATGAACAAACTAAAAACCAGATACTAACTGGTAAAAAGTAGTGGATAATCTACATGAACCCAAAGGATAAACAAGGGAATTTGGTTGATGAGGATGATGTTGTAAGTACTCTGCTTTATACGATAACCAATGTTCGCAAAATCGAACTAGAACGGTTAACAGGTTTTGGGGCTGGGAGCTGTTTGAATCAGAACCAAACTAACTGGGGCGGTTAACCATTTTAACTAGTCAAGAAGTTCTTTTTTAAAAAAAGAAGATAAAAAACGTCCAAAAAGATTTTAAAAAAATAGAAAAAATTAGATTAAGTGTATACTATTATTTAACATACATTTATCTTACAAAAAAAATTGAATACTATGAAAATATTTGAATACTATGAAAATATGCAAGACAATTTAGAATTTGACATTAATTCAATTAATGAAGTTACAAAGTCCAACTAACAATGCTAGTAGTAATGAGAGTGGCGAGGGGGATCATGATATTATTGTGTTTCACTATCAAGATTTACAGGGTGAAAAATCTAAGTAAGGCTTGGTGGAGTCTGTAATGCCGTAGTTGTGCCCCCTCGCCAGTTAGGAATATTTCTTGTGGCACCCCCTTGGCCAAAGTCTCTTAGACTTGTCCAGCCTTCATGCTCTCCCCCACCCTGTTCTGTGTTACCCCCACCCTGTTCTGTATTACCCCCACCCTGTTCTATGTTATGGCCCTCAGCATCTTCAATATTGTCATCATCATGAATAACCAGGTTACAGGGCTACGGCTTCGTCTCTCCCTTGTTGAGTAACTCCTACGCCTCAATGCTTGGACTTCCTCCCAAGCCAATCTCATTAAATCCTCCTGTTCATCAAGTGCCGCATCATGTTGTGTCCCCTTCACATTCCTAGATGACTGGTTCCTGCCAATTGTTTTCCATTGTCCCATATGTTTCCTCATCCTGTGCATCATCTTCATCCTGTGTATAATCGTCATCCATGTCTATTGTCATGTCTCCTTTATTGGATGTTGCAACATTCACATTATCATCCATATTGGCAACTGCGCCACTAAGAAAATCTTGGTTTAGTAGTGGGGTCCCGCCGGAAGATGTAATCAAGGTTGATCGGCGTGTAGTCTGTGGGGGTCCTCCTTATATGTTTCTCTATCAATTTCAAATTATAATGAACGTACACCAAGTTGTGCAGCGTCTGTGTCTTTAACTTATTCCGCCTCAGGCATGTGTCTATTGAAAGGTACTTCAGTTTCTCTCACAGCCCGAGGCAGCACAGGTTTGATTCAAAATTCTAACGGCAATCTTTTGCAATTGCTTTGTTCGAATTCTGTGTATCGTCCACCATTGTGGTGACACAGACAAACATAGAAATACTTAACAATAGAAAATAAATTGATTAAAAAAAAACATAAATAGTAGTGTACTAAACTATTGCAAGTTTTAACTTAAAACTAACCTGGGTGCAATTTCGTAGCTGCTTTTTTGGCATTGTTGTATGCAAATTCCCCATTTTTTTCCATGTACATGATAAGCTAGAAATAACAAGATGCATATAAAAGAAATTATTACTACATAGAAATGCAATTCATTATTGTAAATTGAAATTTTATCACATACACGTTTTGATTAAGGTTTACCTGTTGCATACACTCCATCTAAGTTTCAAGATCAGGTTCAAGCCTTTAGATGCACTTGCTTACCCCCTCTATGATATCCGCATCATCTAAAGTGGCATTGGAGTACAAATTTTGTGGATTAAGAAAGAACCCTGCACATAGTTTGTTATATTATTAATTACGGTAACTTTTCTCGGAGTTGAGAAACAGTCATGAATTGTGACAATGAATCATAAATTACCTGCCGCATGGATATCCTGGTACAGTTGGTCTCTCCACCTACGATCAACAATCTCCAATATCTCTTCATTCCATATTTTATTCTCAAATATAGCTTCCCTTGCACGTCTCATTGCATCGAACAGAAACCCCATTACGGGTTTATTATCAGAGTCACTTAACATCAACACCCGTACTAAAGGTTCAGTTACAGAAACAACATGGTTACATCGAGCTCAGAACCTCCAATCGAGAAGGGTGGTATCAGCCTACCTTTCAAGTTGACTCATTGTTACCCTATCAGTCTACCATTCACTAGAGAGTATCATTGACCTCGATCCTGCATTGTTTACCAATATCGATTGTATCGTAAGGAACATTGTAATTTAGTAGTGGACTCCCTGACTATATCTCGCATGCAATGCTCCCTCATCAAAGCATGAAGATATGTGTGATTGTATATAAACCTTGTAATCAACTTGCTCTTCAAAATACAATATTTAACCCTCTTCAACTTCCCTATTTCCTTGAGCATCAAATTAATACAATGGGCAGTACAAGGAGTCCAATAAAGATTGAGTCTTCTCTCCATTAGCAACAAGCTTGCTTTTCTGTAATTTGCAGCATTATCAGTCACTACTTGGACCACATTTTCACACCCAACCTCATCTACAATTTTGTCTAGGTGTGCGCATATCAGTCTCACAGTATGTCTCTTTCTTGATAAATCAATGCTAGAGTGGTAAACAATGCCCCTAGGCAACCTATTAAAAAATTGACAGGATACCTATGGGACTTGTCCTTCCAACTGTCAGTCATGATGGTCACTCATGTACCTGGCCAGCAGACCTTGAACTGTGCAATATGCTTATCAACATCATAAACAACAGCTTCTAAACATGGCCCTGCAAGTTCCTTCGCAGTTGGACCTCTAACACCTAGCTCTACCTCAACTATAAGAGCTATCATTTGTGGGTAGAAGTCTGAGCTTGCAGATTTAAATGACAGTACATTAGCATACCAGAACATACTAATCATCTTTCTCGTTTTTTCTATTAATACACCTGCTGATGGAAATTCTAATTTTTTTTGATGATATTGTGACTTGTGGGGATCATGTCTAGAGGATTCGCAAGTCATTGATGGCACATCTATGGGTTCATGTCATTGAGTAGTAGATGACCGACTATAAGAGGATGGACGACTAGAGAAACTACGTCTCAACTAGGTGTGGATCTAAGTAATGAAGGCCTACATCCTCCCTTAGCCGGTACTACATGTTCTTGAGGTTGACGGCTACTGGATGCACCATCTCTTCTGCCTCTTGGTCATCTTCCTCATCTATTGGACTTTCGTACCCCCTCCCTATCTCATCTGCATCTCTTTCTCTCTGCATTTTTTTTTCCTTTTCCTTCTGTAATTATTTTTATCATTTGTTGTTTTACTTCTAGTGGCACTTCTTTACAACCAATAACATTACCCTTTACCTAAGCAAGATGTTCTTTTAGGCTATAAATACCACCACTCATTTCTTTGTTACAAAAATTACATCGAACTCTTCCTTTGTCATTCACTTTTGTACCATACTGTCATGTCACATCTCCCCTTCTCATCTTATTATTTCTTGTAAATTTTCCTTAACATAAAAGTTCATTAAAAAAATATTTATTTGGTAAAATCACTCTACCAAGGGGACCTTGTAAGCATGGATATTTAAGCCCTACTTTCTCGTGAAACTGAACAAGTTACAATAACATCCAATAGAAAAAAAATTATAATTAAGATGACCATGAATCACCATGCCATTCAATTAATATTTCTCAATAAAAAACATGCATGTGTGCCTCTAGACCATGAAAGCAGAAAAAGCCATGCATGAGGAGAATGCATTAAGAAATGTGGTGAAATATGTTTTCTAGAGGGCTAAGATCAAGTAAATCCTTCAATGGGGAATACGAACAAAAATAAGTGCCCAAACCTTTCCCAAAGCACATGGTACACCATGAAATTGAATAAGAGCAGCAACCTATTAAAAAAGCCGTAACTATATAAAGATACCTCAATTCCTAATGAGCAGTTTACATTTCATTTGATAGTGACCCTTGCCATGAATATATATTCAAGGTAAAAAATATTTCTCAAAAGGTTCTAAATGGATGCATCGGAAGGGAAAAATACATCCACTTTCCAAAAGTGGAATTTAATACACTTGCTATAAGTTTAAACCAGTGTTTAAAAAAACGCCGAGTCGAACCGGACTCGCACGGTTCGACTCGAGAATCGCCATGAACGGATCGAATCGACGAAAAAAACAGGAATCGTCCGGTTCTAGAGAGAACCGGACGATTCTGTACAGTGACTCGCCGATTCACTGTACGGAATCGGCGAGTCCGTACAGTGAATCGGCGAGTCCCAAACGGAATTTTTTTTTTTTTTTTTGTGTGTAATCCATGATAGATTTTTTTGTAATACTTGATCTATTTTTTTGTAATCCATGATTGAATTGTTTTTTTTTTTTTGTAATCCATGATCGAATTTTTTGGTTTTTTTTTTTTTGTAACCCATGATAGAATTTTTTGTAATCCATGATCGAATTTTTTGTAATCCATGATCGAAATGTTTGTTTTTTTTTCTTGTAATCCATGATCAAATTTTTTGTTTTTTTTTTTTTTTTTGTAACCCATGATAGAATTTTTTGTAATCCATGATCGAATGTTTTGTAATACATGATCGAAATGTTTGTTTTTTTTTTGTAATCCATGATCGAAATGTTTGTTTTTTTTTTTGTAATCCATGATCGAATTTTTTGTTTTTTGCTTTTTTGTAACCCATGATAGAGTTTTTTGTAATCCATGATTGAAGTTTTTGTAATCCATGATCGAATTGTTTTTTTTTTTTTGTAATCCACGATTGACTTTTTTGTTTTTTTTTGTTTGTTTTTTTTTGTAATCCATGATCGAATTTTATGTAATCCATGATCGAATTTTTTGTAATCCATGATTGAATTTTTTGAAAATTTGTGATTTTTTTTTTTTAATCCATGATCGAATTTTTTTTTGTAATCC
This sequence comes from Amborella trichopoda, assembly GCF_054954075.1. NCBI lineage: Eukaryota > Viridiplantae > Streptophyta > Magnoliopsida > Amborellales > Amborellaceae > Amborella > Amborella trichopoda. Next base: position 17,456,880 of record NC_142339.1, read on the forward strand.
ATGATAGAATTTTTTGAAAATTTATGATTTTTTTTTTTTAATCCATGATCGAATTTTTTTTTGTAATCCATGATAGAATGTTTTGAAAATTTGTGATTTTTTTTTTTAATCCATGATCGATTTTTTTGAAAATTGGTTTTTTTTTTTTTAATCCATATTATTCAAAGAGAAAATGAGAGAGATGATGATTCTGAGGCCACCCTATCCCAGCCGTATTATTCCCAACAGCAACAGTGTAGGGATGAGCACGACAGTGAAGGTGAGCATGAAGGATGGACAATCTTCGGGGATTTTAGATTAGGAATACAACAAAACACTAACACTCAGGGATTTGGGAATAGTCAAACGCCTACTAATATCGATGATTCGTTTTTAGATCGAATCAATGAATTATTAAACGAATTCAATCAATGGCACCAGCGTGACCAAGAAGAACAATAACGTCGTCTATCATTTTATTTTTAGATCATATGTTACTAATTTTATGCTTTATTGTAGTCCATGTATGTTGATATACTTATTCCATGATAATTATATGTTTATCCTTTTGTGTGATGTAAATTAAATGCTGAATGGCCATTCATGCAGGGAAAGAACTTATCAATATTCGCATATTCATTCAAAAACATGAAAATTATTAATGGAGTACCCTCATTTCTTATTGAATTCCTAAAAAACAATATTTATTATGAATTTTAATAATTTTTTCGGATATTTTTTAAGCTTTATTCTGACCGATTCACCCGATTCCTGATCCGGATCGACGATTCACCGATCCGGATCGGTTTTTTAGAAGCTCGATCCGGGTCACCGATCCGTTTTTTAAACCATTGGTTTAAACTATAAAGCATGCATTGCTCCAAGGAGTTCTACAAGCTAGTACAATAGATCAATTTTGTATATTGATCCAAACTGAAGATTTAATAAGATAAAACTGAAACCTCTATAAAAATGGGTTTAAAACACAATTAAAGTTGAACAACTAAATATATCCATTTTTCATAACATTGTTGAATACATAAAGATATAAAATCTTAATTGCTGCATACATAAAGATATAAAATCTTAAGGCTTTATGACACAATTGCATAATGAAGTATAGCCAATAGGTAGTCCGATACTTAAAGAATACTTGGAATACTGAGTGTTTTTTGCATCAAAATGACTCCACAAAATCAAATCATTCATAAAAAATGTCTCCCTAAAATTTAAAGAATATTGGGAATACAAATTTTTTTTTATTGAATATATATATATATATATATATTCTCATGTTCATTACAAAAAACATATTTTTATAAATATATATATTATATAACATTAAAAACAATCCTCACAAAAAAATATCAATTTTATTTTTCATTCAATAAACCCTAAAATCCCCAAAATTGAACTCCAAATTTTTGTTTTTGTTCTAAAATTCTTTCATTTATTTTATGCAATCATTAATCTCACAAAAATATTGTTTATATATATTATCATATTCATCACAAAAAACATATTTTTATAAATATATGTATTATATAACATTAAAAACAATTGAATTTTATTTTTCATTCGATAAACCCTAAAATCCAGAAAATCCCCAAAATTGACCTACAAATTTTTTTTTTGTTCTAAAATTCGTTCATTTATTTTATGCAATTAATAATCTCACACAAATATTGTGTATATATATTCTCATATTCACTACAAAAAACATATTTTTATAAATATATATATTATATAGAATTAAAACAAAAAAAAAACCCTAAATTCCTAAAATCAAGCTCCCAAAAGCCCTAAATTCCTAAAATCGAGCTCGAAAAAACCCTTAATTCCTAAAATCGAGCTCCAAATTTTATTTTTGTTGTTTAAAAATTGTTCTTTTATTTATTGCAATAAATAATACTAGTCAAATATTGTCTGAAAAGTCCTAAAAAGGCTGCAAAATTAAGCAAAAAATTAAAAAAATTTGGGTTCGGGCTTACTTTGTCTGCTTCAATCTCAAAATTGAGCTCCAAATCTCTTCATTTCAATGAAATCAGGAGTCTTGAAATATATGTATTTCTTTGATCATTAAAATCCCCAACTTTTTATCGAAAAAAACTGAAAAAACAGGCCAAAATCAAATGTATGGCGTATTTTTCATAAAAAACTGAAGAACACCAAAAAACGCACCAAAAATTCGTCAAAATCGATCTAATCTTGGAGTTTTGATTCAATGTTGATTGATTTATAGAAGATTTGAAGGTATAGTACAATAATTGAGCCAAAAAAAATAAAACAACGGTAGAAAAAAAGCGTCAAAAAGCTACAAAAAATGGCAGATCATGGGTGCTACCCAAATAACAGGCACTGTTACAAAATAACGGTCGTTATTTGCTGTGGCGCCATTATTTTGTTATATCGCCCGATATAATGCCAAACCGGGCCGGTTTTGTCAAAAATTAGTCGGTTCAAGGCCAAACCGGCCTGTTTTTTAGCCTATTTTTTCAGGACGATGTGTTTTTTTACTAGTACACTAAAATCGGACCTAACCGAAATCGCCACCCCGCCAGTAGCGAGCTAACCGGCTGGTTCCAGTTCCGGTTCTGACCGGTCAGTTTTTCGAATACTGACGATAACTCTACATTTTGTATGCCTTACAACTAGAAAAAATCTAACGATTTATTATCAAATCTTAGATGTCCCACTCTTTCTCATTATAAATGGTATAAATATGTGTTCTGGTCAAGATTGCTAACCAGAGAAGATGCAAAGGCAAATTATTGGAAAGAAAAGTATGTCTCCAAACTTCCTAACCTATTTGCTGAAAAGGTAAAAACCGGACTAAGGAATAAGCATAATGGGATAATACCATAGGAAGAAAATACTTTGCGACAACTCTCCTCTGAAATTTGTGCCAAAGGATTGGTCTATGTACTGATATTAGGCTAAAAAAACAGCTTGAAAAAGACAGAATAACAAGGAAGAAAGAGCTAGAAGATTTTTGTGAGCATTCGGATATGAGAAAATGGGAACATGTTATACCTCTAAAAAGAAGAGTAAGGATAAATATCATGAAAAAAGAGATAAAGGAAAGTCTTTTAAAACAAAAAATAAACCTTTTTAAAAGAATAGGTCTAAATTTCCTAAAGAAAGTAATACAAGAAAAATCCCTATATATTATAATTGTGACAAACTAGGGCATTACAACAATTAATGCATAATTAAAAAGGAAATATATTATTTAGAAGTAGACAAAGAAGTGAAGCAACAGATTTTGCAAATCATCATTGACAATGAAATCATATCAGATTTTGAGGAAGAATAAATGTTTATTGGGAATATTGAAGATGAAAACTTAATTATGTCCAATTCAGACAACAGCTTATATGAAGATGGTTTATATTAATAGTAGTAAGCGAAGAATACAATTTCGAGACCCTAGCCCTTATTGATTCAGGAGCTGACTTAAATTGTATAAATAAAGGGCTTGTACCTACAAAATACTTTGACAAACCAACCCAAGTCCTCAATACTGTAGATGGCAGTAGAATGATAATTAAATACAAATTATTAGACGCTGCTATATGTAATAGTGGAACTTGCTATATTATGTTTTTAATCATGGTAAAAAATCTGAGTCTGCTTGTTATATTAGGTACCCCATTCCTTAATATGCTCTATCCAATAATGAAATTAGATGAAACATGAATAGAGTCAGAAATCGATTGCTACAAGGTCAAATTTGAATTCATAGAAAAACCAAAATACCAAGAAATCAACCAAATGAAAGATAAAATACAAAATAAGGAAAATTTCTTGTTACATCTTAAAGAAGAAATAAAGCATAAGACAATCAGTGAGAGAGTAGAGAATCCTAAAATTCAAAAGGAGATAAAAGAGTTCCAGAACAAGATGGAAAAAGAAGTTTGTGCACATACACTTAATGCTTTCTGGGACAGGAAACAACATATGGTAGAATTATCCTCCGAACCTGATTTCAATGAAAGCCTCATCCCTTCCAAATCCAGGCCAATATAAATGAATACTAGACTATTACAAATCTGTAAAAAAAAAAATCCAATAACTCTTAGATAAAAGCCTAATTAGGCCAAGCCACTCTCATGGGAGCAATCCAGCTTTCTATGTTGAGAAGGCTGCAAAAATAGAGAGAGGTGTACCCAAATTAGTAATAAATTATAAGCCTCTCAATAAAGCTCTTAGGTAGATAAGATACGCTATCCCTAATAAAAGGGATCTACTTAATCGACTTCATAATGCATTTATTTTTTCAAATTTTGAGATGGAATTTGGATATTGGCCAATCCAGATTATAGAAAAAGACATGTATAAGACAACTTTAGAGTTCATTTTGGGCATTGTGAATAGAATGTGATGCCTTGGGGACTTAAGAATGCCCCATTTGAATTCCAAAATATTATGAATACTATATTTAATCCATATATCAGTTCTGCTATCGTCTATATTGATGATGTTCTTATTTTTTCCGAATCAATAAAATACACTGAAATCATTTAAATATCTTTTTAAAGACAGTTAAAGGAGCTGGACTGATAGTGTCCACTGAAAAGATAAAGCTTTTTCAAACCCAAATAAGGTTTTTTGAGCATAATATTCATAAAAGAACAATTGCCCCAATTGAAAGGGATACAATTTGCAAAAAAGTTTCCAAATGAAATTAGGGATAGAAAACAGCTTCAAACGTTCCTAGGTAGCTTAAATTATATCTCAAATTATTATAGGGATTTAGCCTTGGATTGCAAACCTCTATTTCAAAGGCTAAAGAAGAACCCACCAGAGTGGTCAAATGAATATGATAGCCCACTAACTCACAATTACATATGAGCCCAACGATCTATATTAAATCTGGGCCGATCTGATGGTCATAACCACATTTCGTATTTGAAATTTAATTTTTTTTCTACAAATCCAAAGTACTTGAAATTTTGGAAGTGTATTTTTAAAAAATTGGAGAATTTAATAAAAATATTAAAAAATAAATAAATTGATCATAATACCTCAAAAATATTTTAGGGGCATTTGGTTAATTTATTTATTACGAATTATTTGTTTAAGTATTTATTTTTATAGACATATACATAAACCAGCATGACCAAAGGATAAAGCTTTGGCAAAACTTTGTGAACGAGGTGTGTCCGTGGTCCCAAGATATATATTGTAACCTTGCTATCTCGATTTACTTCTATTTTTTTTTAACAGTAGTTTAAAATTTTCGATGCATTATTTTATGAAGGAAGTCTAATCATATTCTTCATAACAAACTTTTAGCCTAGTAGAAGATCATATACACAATATGCATTAATGGATATATATATATATATATATATATATATATATATATAGGAAAAAGCTGGGGTTAGCCCACTAGCTCATATGAACATATGAACTCAACGGTCCAGATTGAATCTAGGCCAAGGTGAAGATCACGGATATATATATATATATATATATATATATGTAATGTTGGCATAAGCCCACTAGCTCAAAGCTACATATGAGCCCAACAGCTCAGATTCAATCTGGGCCGATCTAATAGTTACGACTTCATTTCGTATTTGAATTTTAATTTTATTTATATAAATTCAAATCATATGAAATTTTAGGCACTTTTTCTTCTCTTCAGCGAGCACTTTATAAAAATATTAAACAAACAATTCGCAAGTAATAAATTCACCAAAATACCCTAAAAATATTTTGGGGGTATTTTGATCAATTTATTTCTTACAAATTATTTTTCGACATTTTTATTACATTATACAATTGTGTAAAAATAAGCGACCCAAATTCATATGATTTGGATTTGTAAAAAAAATAACTCAAATTCAACTGAGGTCGTGACAGTTAGATATGCCACGAATGAATCTGGATCATTGGGCTCATATGCAGCTGTGAGCTTGTAAAGTAACCTCAATTTTAACCCAACAGTCCACTAGTTCACATCTACATATAAGCCCAACGGTCTAGATTCAAGTTAAGCTGATTTGAGGATCACGACTCAATTTTGTATTTGCATTTTTGTTTTTTTTTTTCAAGAAATCTAAATCATTTGAAATTTTAGGTATTCTGCTCATCAAAGAACACCTAATAAAAATATTAAATAAATAATTCATAATAAATTAATTAACCAAAATACTTTAAAAAAGTTATGAGGGTATTTTGATCAATTTATTTTCTGCAAGTTGATTTTCTTCATAATGACTGTTCATTTATTTTTTGACAATTGGGTCGCTTATTTTTTGACAATTGTATAATGTAATAAAAGTATCAAAAAAATAATTTATAAGAAATAAGTTGACTAAAATACCCCCAAAACTTTTTCAGGGTATTTTGGTCAATTTATTAATTGTAAATTGTTTGTTTAGTATTTTTATTAAGTGCTACCTAATGAGCAAAACATCGATGGGCCAAAAATGAATAGTATTTTTGCCCATAGGCTTAGCGCCGTCTGATTTTTTTGGACAACATGGATTAAAGATTGTCACAGACATAGCACGTCTGAGGCGGTCCATCACGGATATAGCATATCTGTAGCAAAATTGAAGCAAAAAATATATGGACACAGCCATGGCTCCCGTAGGTCCGTGGTGGCTTTTAGGCAAAACCATCATGGACATGCTATGTCCATGACAAGGGCGAAACACTGTAGTAATTCTCCTATAGGCGTTTTTAAGACTTATATATATATATATATATATATATATATATATATATATATATATATATATATATATATATATATATATATATATATATATATATATATTAGGTGAATTATCAACTGAAATTCAAGTGGGACCAGAACAACTATAAGATGTTGTCGGTTGGTGGCTACAGTAAGATGTTGTCGGCTGGCGGCTACAGTAAGATGCTGTCGTTTGGTAGCTACAGTAAGATGTTGTCGGCTGGTGGCTACAGTAAGATGCTGTCGGCTGGGACACGTGTCCTGGACAGATTGGAGTCGTTTTGGTCCCTCCTGAATTTTCTTTAATTTGAAGAAAATTCGATGTCGGCACAATCATCACCATTCTTTTTTTGGGACAACAGAAGACTTCGGTTTTCTAGAAGGAGCTTTGGTCATATTGATGTATTGGATTAGGACTTCTTTTTTAGCCTCTGGGTCAGATATTTTGTCGATGAGATCTATGATCAGGTCTTCTTTTTTAGTGAGGGTATTGATGCTTTCGATAATAGTTATCCTATGTGTAGGTAATCTTTCATATTCTGACTGTGGGATCAAAGAGGTAGAGCTTCTGAGAAGATTCCTGATGCTAGGTTCACCAATTCTTACAGTAGTCCTTCTGCAGGATGGAAAACTAATTTTTATCTCTCCATCTGAATATTCTATTATTTGTTCAGGGTCTTTGTTCTCAGGGTTTTTAATTTGGGATTCAGTTTGTAAGGACCATCTCTCTGGTAATTTTACCTGAAACCATGCCTCTGACTTTGGTCTGACTAGATTTGATTTTTCCATGTTTGTCTGAAAAAATATGGTTTGTCCTTTTAAATCCATTTGCCTAGCATTTGAACATAAAGTATTCATTACCTTGTAACATATTCGTTAAACAAATGCTAGATTTTGAGAACCTGGGTCCATATCAAAACCTTGAGTTTTAAGGTTTAGAGTCAGGACCTTTAATAGATTAGGATCTGTTAAGGCCACCGAGAAATTTGGAAAACAGTTGAAATAAAGAGGGCCGTTACAGAGACTGGATTCTACTATTCCTAACAAGGAATCAGTGAATCTTTTATGCCTGCTGTCTCTTAGACAGGGTAGAACAAAATTATTTAATCATGTTTTTGTCAATGGTTTAACAGCTATTTGAACCAAACCAATATGCAAGTATTTGTATTCTTTCCTTTTAAGATCTTCAATCATTCTAGGGGAAAATAATTGAAATTTATCCTGAGTTTCCATAACAGAAATACTTGATCAATATTTTTAATAGAAAAGCTACTTTTAAAATCAAACATTACTTTACTATAAACATCAGTTATAGGAACCTTTGGTATATTCCAATTTTGGATTTGCTTTTCTATGTTATCTATTATTATTTCTTCCCTATTATTAACATGTAGTGTATTGTAGCTGAAGTCAACCGAAAACAGTTCCTACACTTTTCTGGCTCTTCCTGGCCTTAGTGATTTTTGGGTCACGGCGACTTTGAACTTACTTCTACAAATTTGTCTCAGAATTCTATTTAGACAAATTTGTAGAATCCTCCAAATTTGTATTAAAAATGAATCCTCCAAATTGCTCACAGAAGTCTCCTAACTCCTTTCCTCCCCTTCAAAGCCTTTTCTCAAAAGAAAACATGAAAAATTTAGAACAAGGAAATTTAAACATTATTTAAAGGAAAAAGAAAAATTTTCCAAAAAATTCTTACAATATAAACCATCCTTTAAACATAGGAGAAAAAGGGAAATCTCTGTCTGTTATAACTGTGGCAAAGTTGGCCATTACAAAAACAAATGTAGAGTTCAAAGAAAAATTAACTCTTTGGAAATAGATGATAATATCAAAAAGCTACTATTTGAGATGCTCCAAATTGAGGATGAAACCTCTGAATCAGAAGAGGAAATGTTGATTGGGGAAATAAATAATGAGGATATCATTATCAGCAGTTCTGATTCAGATTCCGAAAATGAAAATAATCTAGAAAAAGAAAAGGAAAATTGTCGATGTGATTTTTACAAGGCAATAATGGATATGAATGGGTTAAGCATCAATACCCTCACCAAAGAAGAAGACCTGATCATAGATCTCATCGACAAAATATCTGACCCAGAGGCTAAAAAAGAAGCCCTAATCCAATACATCAATATGACCAAAGCCCTTTCTAGAAAACCGAAGTCTTCTCTTGTCACAAAAAAAAAGAATATAGTTTCCAAGATATTTTAAAACGGGTACAAAATAAAACATATACAGAAAAGGAACCTTCAATATCAGAGCTAAAATATGAAATTAATGAAGTCAAGAATGAGTTGATAGCTCTGAAAGCAAGGGTTCAAATCTTAGAATTAACCCAGAACCCTATCAACGAAGCAATTGAAGAAGAAAATTTAGAACGTGAATTTGATAATCTGATCACAGAGTATAATATTCCACTTGAGGTTGAGGACACGCTTCCTAAACCTGAAACCTCCAAAGCTGGTATGAATATAATAGAAAATGTCCAAAATTGTAAATATGTAAACCTAGTAGACAAAATTATAACCCAAAAATGGTTTAGTAATATCAAAATCGTAGTTAGAAAAGAATACAGTTTCCAAACTACCGCCCTGATAGATTCAGGAGCAGACCTAAATTTCATTAATGAGGGATTAGTACCAAGTAAATACTTCGACAAGACTACCCAAACATTAATACTGCAGATGGCAGCAAAATGCTTATAAACTATAAACTGACAAATACTGCAGTATGCAATATTGGTGCTTGTTTCAATTTTCCCTTCATAATAGAAAAAGGTTTAAGTTAACCTGTTATTTTAGGGACTCCTTTTTTAAATATGCTTTATCCAATTAAGATTGATGACACAGGGATAGAAGCTAGTATTGAAGGGCATAATGTTAAATTTACCTTTATTGAAAAGCCCAGAGTCCATGAGATCAATAATATTAAAAAAAAGATTTCTTCTAAAGAAAAATTTCTGTATTATCTGACCGAAGAAATAAAATACAAAAATATAGAAGAAAAGTTATCTCTTCCTGAAATTCAAACCAAAATAAAATCCCTAAGGTTTGATATGGAAAGAGAAATATGTGTCAATATCCCCAATGCCTTTTAGGATAGAAAGCAACATATAGTTGAACTTCCCTATGAACTAGATTTCCAAGAGGAAAAAATTCCTACTAAAGCATGACCTATTCAAATGAACAATAGGTTACTCGAAATCTGCAAAAGAGAGATAAAAGAATTATTGGATAAAAAACTTATCAGAAAAAGCTCATCACCAAGGACCTATTTGGCCTTCTTAGTGAAAAAGGCCTCAAAAATAGAAAGAGGGGCTCCAAGATTGGTTATAAATTACAAACCACTAAACAAAGTGTTAAGATGGATCAGATATCCAATCCCAAACAAAAGAGACCTCTTGAATAGACTAGTCAATGCTTGTATATTTTCAAAATTTGATCTCAAATCAAGCTATTGGCAAATCCAGATTGCCGAAAAAGATAAATATAAAACTGCTTTTAATATTCCATTTGGACAATTTGAATAGAATGTTATACCGTTTGGATTAAAGAAAGCGCCATCTGAATTCCAAAATATCATGAACGAGATTTTTAATCCTTATACCAAATTTATGATTGTCTATATTGATGATGTACTTCTTCTCTCTGAATCAATTGATCAACATTAGAAACATTTAAGTACATTCACAAAAGCAATAAAAAATGTTGGCTTAGTAGTTTTCGTAAGAAAAATAAATCTATGCCAAACAAAAATAAGATTTTTAGGACATAATATTTTCCAGAGAAGAATTATTCCCATTGATAGAGCAATAGAATTTGCATCCAAATTTCCAGATATAATTACAAGAAAAACTGAATTACAAAGATTTCTTGGTTGTTTAAATTATATTTTAGATTTTTATAAAGATTTGGCTTTAGATGCAAAGCCTCTATTCCAAAGATTAAAAAAGAATCCTTCAGAATGGACTGAAGAACATACCAAGGCAGTATATATATATATATATATATATATATATATATATATATATATATATATATATGGGATAATTTAAACTTCACAACCCTTCAAATTACAAAGATTAAAGATAAAGAGTGTTGTGAAAGGCGGATTTGCTAATTTTGTAGTCTATTTTTTTAAAAAAAAAGTTGGTCTTTGTGATATTTTGATCATTAAGTAAGAGCAATTTTGTGAATATTACTACAAAAGACAAGGGCACTCTACAAATAAAATTCCAGGATACTAACTTTCAAAATGTCATCGTACTTTTGTAAAAATTTCAAATTTACCTTTGCTTAATAGTTAAGTTACCCATTAAAATAATTTTTTAAACAAAAAATAATGATCTTTTTGTAAATACACCGATCGGAACCCCTTCTAACTTTGACCTTTGTATTTTTAGGGGCTGTTAACTTTAGAAAATCCTTAGATATATATATGGAAAAGATGGGATTAGCCCACTAGCTCATATAAACATATGAGCCCAATGGCTCAGATTGAATCTGGGTAGATCTGACGATCACAGATGTCTGGTAGTGGAACCTAATAAAAATATAAAAAACAATTATGCGTGAAAAAAAGACCAAAATAGCCCCTGAAACTTTTCAGGTGTATTCTGGTCAATTTATTTTCTGTAAAATAATGTTTTGATATTTTTCGAAGATTCACTTATTTTTTATGAACATACGTCTAAAATTTCAAATGATTTGAATTTGTAGAAAAAAAACTAAAGTTCAAATACTACCGAACATCCTTGATCGTCAGATTGACCTAGATTCAATCTAAGACGTTGAACTTATATATTCATATGAGCTAGTTGGCTAATCTCATCTTTTCCTATATATATATTTATTTATTTATTTATTTATTTATATATGAGGGAAGATGCTAGGGTGAGCCCACTCGCTAATGGAATAATATAAGTCCAATGGTTCAGATTGCATCTGGGCCGATCTGGCGGTCAAGACTGTATATTGGTAATATAATTTTAATATTTTTTTATATAAATCCAAATAGCATAAAATTTGGAGCATAAACTCTCCTGATCAAGGTGCACCTAATAAAAATATTAAAAAAAAAATTCACATAAATAAATTGACCAAAAGACCCTTATATAAATATATATATATATATATATATATATATATATATATATATATATATATATATATATATATATATTTATAGAGAGAGAGAGAGAGAGAGAGAGAGGAAAACACTACCCAATGCCTGTGGCGAAGATGAACCAGATTTCGCCTATGCTCATCACCATCCAAAGTTCATCGCACGGTCACAGTTGTCTGGTTATGTTTCAGCTTTCATTTTTTTTCTACAAATTGAAATGTTATAAAATTTGGAGTGTATGTTCATAAAAAATAGTATAATCCAAAAAAAATATAAAAAAAATAATAATTTATAAAATATAAATTGACCAAAATACCCTCAAAATTTATGTGGGTAATTTGGTCAATTTATATTTTACGAAATATTTTTTTCATATTTTTTTTAGATGTGCCTCACTAAGATGTATATATGATCCCAATTTAAAATATTTTCTATTTGTAAAAAAAATAATAAAAAATAAAATACTATCAGACAATCGTGACCGTGTGGTGAACTTTGGATGGTGATGAGCATAAGTGAAATCACTGTTCATTATTACCTATAGGCATTGGGAAGAATTTTCTCTCTTCTCTCTCTCTCTCTCTCTCTCTCTCTCTCTCTCTCTCTCTCTCTCTATATATATATATATATATATATATATATATATATATATATATATATATATATATATGAAAGGTTTCTGTACTTCCCCTATAGTATAGAAAATCTATGCTTCCTTGCCATCCAACCAACTAATTTTAATCAAGTGAGCCACTCTCCGTTTGATTTTAGATCTGAGGTCTCAGAGTATTTATGTTTAATTTTTTTATTCAAATTGTATACGTGCCATCTTCTCATTGGGGTGCACCTACAAAAAATATTCCCCTTGAAACTTTCAAAGGTGTTTTGATCATTTTATTTTATTAAGAATATATTTTTTATAAGTGCGAGTTTAATAAAGGATTGGACGCCCAAAATTTGGTGTCAAAATAATTTATAGAAAAAAATTAAAATAAAATGGAAAAAATATCTCGATACTCCCTATTTTTAAGTTTCATTTCACAATAGACCAAAGGTTTTAAAAGATATCTTAGAGCATAAAAATTGTAGATTTTATTTCTTCTAACCCCATGAGCTACTTTAAACTTGTTTTTTAGGACAAACAAATCTAAAAAGACATGCATTTTCTAAAATTCATCCTCCCAAAGTTCTCTCTTTGTCTTTCCCATCTCTAACTACTCACTCTTTCTGCTTCTGCTCTCTCTTCACGTTTCCCATCTCTCTCCCCTCACTCTCTCACTCCCCAAATACACTGTAAGTATACGGAGAGAAAGAGAGGTGTTTGAATAACCACAAGAAGAGAGAGAGGTATTTGGTGGTGAGAGGTTACCAGGAGGAGCGAGAGAGGTGTTTGGATAAACACAAGAAGAGAGAGAGAGATGTGTTTGGATAACACGAGAAGAGAGAGATGCTTGGTGGTGAGAGGTTACCGAAAGGAGAGAGAGAGAGAGAGTGGTGTTTGGATAAACACGGGAAGAGAAATGTGTTTGAATAAACACGAGAGGAGAGAGAGAGTGAAACACACATCAAGAGAGATAAATAGATAAATTTGGGGTATATAAATGAAGAGAGAGAAGGGATTGGGTTTAGAAAAAGAATGTATTCTCACATTTGTTTTAAGTTAAGAAATAAGTTTAAAGTGGTCAGGGGTTGGAAGATATTTTTTGAAACCTTAAGTTTATTAAAACACAAAATCTAATAATAGGAGATATGATATATATATATATATATAGAGAGCAATGATTCAATGCAACAGTTGTATCATAGTATAATACAACGACACTTCTAAAAAACAATGTTTGTGGTATTTGTATGACTCCAAATTTTGCACATACACTCTCTTCATCTCAATAATCAATCTCCCAAACAACAAAAGTTCAATTTGAACCCTAGATATGGTCAAAATGAGTCCTCTCCAAAAACGAATATAGACCATTCATTTTTGTGAATTTCAAGATCTTAGCCTTTATAAACTCAAAATCAATTTTTTCTTTTTTAATAGTGTTCATCTAATGATAATAAAGCTATCCAAAAAAATTGGAAATGAAAAAGTCCTTCTAAGCCTTAGATCTAAGCATCTCACCAAAATGAATGGCCTATATTAATTGAGCTAAAAAAATACTCTCTAGATTGTGTTTTCAATTTTTTATTTTTTTCTGATTGTTCATTGGAATGAAAAGAGTGTATATTTCAAAATTTGGATCAAATAAATGGCCGTAAGATATTTTTTAAGGTTGTTGCATCATATTACTATACAACCATTGCATGGAATCATTGCTCTCATATATATATATACTTAAATTTAGGCATTAGAATGATCTTTTTCTTTCAAACTTTTTTTTGACAACTTTATTATCATTAGATTAATAATATTAAAAATAGAAAAAAATGATTTTCATTTCATTAAGGCCTAGATCTTAAAATTCATCAAATGGACGGTCTAGATTTATTATTAGTGGGGACTCATTTTGACCATATATATGATGCAAATTAGGTTTTTTTTTATTTTTTAAATTGATTATTGAGATGAAGAGAGTGTGTGTGCAAAATTTTGGGTCACATGAAAACTACAACACATGGTTTTATGTGGTCACATTATGCTATGATACAACCGTTAGACTTTTACGTTTTCTTTCATTAGGTGCGCGTTGATGAGAAGAATAGATAACTAAAATTTCAAGTGATTTGAATTTAAAAAATAATAATTATAATTCAAATACAAAATCGGGCACTGTTTGTCAGATCGGCCCATATTCAATCTGAGTCGTTGGACTCATATATAGTTGTAGGCTAGTGGGCTTGCACCAACAATTATATATATATATATATATATATATATATATATATATATATATATATATATATATATATATATATATATATATATATATATATATATATGGGTTATGTTAAGGGGCTCACATTATGGAGTAGTTTATCATTATACTCAACAAATTTTAAAACTTCTATACCTTTATTTTGTACATTGAGCATTTTTTAAAAAAAAATTGTTTCAAGCGGGCTGGACCGCATTTCTACATGTGCGGTCCAGAAAGTATGAAGCATCCATCTTAAAGATGGATGCAAGTAGGTGTTCCATCTGAAAACAATTGAAACTAACGGACCAAATGTTCTCTCACTTAAATTATTATTCATTGGTTTTAAAATTTATTTATTATTTCATATTCATGATCTCAATGTTAGAGATTACATATCTTTAAAAATTAAGTATTAAAATCCATCTCAAAAATAAATTTGTTAAGAGGCTCGCATTTCTACATATGTGAGTTTGGCCGCATAGAAACCGGGCCTTATTTTTAATAGGGGTATTTTTTCTCATTAGAAGATGTGTGATATCGTCCAAATAGGGTATGACATCACCCACATGGAGCACACTAGTGGCATTTAATGCTCCATGTGGGTGATGTCACCCCTCCATGTGGGTGATGTTACCCCTCATGTAGATGAGGTCACACCTATCTTAATGACAAAAAATACTCTTATTAAGAAAAAAACCCTCGATGTATAAAACAAAAGTATGGAAGTGTCCAAATATGGTGTAGTACAATGATAAATTACTTCATAGTATGAGCACCCTAAACATAAGAACTAATTAGCAAATAACAAAATTGTAAGCTAAGGTATAGGATTAGTTTTCAAAGAAAAAAGACCAAAAACACCCTCAATATAGGGTTACAGCTAATTAAATGAAACGCAAAGACACAAATATATAAATAGCGGTTCATACAAAATGCTATGTTATAAAAACACATAAAATATAGAATTAAAAAATAAAATATGAAATTAATCAAACTTCTCTTTGCAGAAAAAAACAACATAATGTTTAAGAAAATTTAAATCTCACACTAGATTTCTAGCTACCTAATTCTTTAGTATCATTGAATCTCTCTCTTGCTCTTTATATGGATGTTATGAGTTTAAAGAAAAAAAAATAGATTTTTCACTAGGTTACTCTTCTTCTAATTCTGCATATTACTTTATGATATAATATTGTTTTAATTAAAATTTTTTTTAGGAGTATATTACTTGTATTTTTCATACATTTTTTAAGGCAACGCCTTGGTGAATTTTTTGAAGGAATTTTTTGTTAAATCAAAATTCCTAGTTTACTGCCACTGTTAATGTAATTATCTTTAAATCAAAATTCAATAATATTAATGAAGAAAGCATAGGTATAAAATCAATTTTTTTGTCCTTGTAACAAAATTTTGTTGTAATTTCTTTAAATCTCATCAAGTAAAAATGGTAAAACCTCAAAATACCCCACTATGGAAATTAAAACTTGCAATTGCTGAGATTTCTGAGAACCATTACATCTTATGCAGCGACAGCTTTCCCAAGTAATAAACTTCTTCGATCCCTGCAGGAGGGAAAGATATATATAAGTAGAATAACAACAAACAATGAAAATAAATAACTTTCAATGAATAAAAACAAATAATAAAAATAAAAACCAAATTCTAAATACAAGGCTCAAGAAACTACCTGAATTCACAAGAGAAGAGGGTGGGTCGATAAGCTCGAAACTCCGAAGCATGGTTGGCCGGATAATATGCAAGTAATTGACAACTTTGATCTTTCACATCATAGACTATGATCTTGTCTTCCTCCGACAGACGCGATCGAATGAACAACATATCCCCAATCAAGAGAAGAGGATCCATGCAAGAAAAAGCCATTTCAGAGCCAAGGCTTTGCCTCAAGCTTAGAAGATCTAGTTGTATCATTTGAACCCGATTCTTCTCTTCACTTAAAATCCACATTTTCAGTTGCCTCGCAACTAACTTCATTAGGACAATACAGACCCATCATTCCATAACTGGACTTCACAGAAAAAGGAATCTACATTCTCAGGAGTCAAGATTACACCCGATATCTCTCGCTCTAGATCAAAAGTCCCCAGCTTAGGACCGGTGCAGCTTAGGGCATACAAGGTATTCCCAACCATTCTTTCATATATGTCATGCCACTCGCTTTGAATTGGTCTTCATTCCCATGTCAGTGAGCAAAACAATAAGAATTTCAACCCATTCTCTGATCTCCCATAAGCAAAAGTTTTGAAATTTTGAGAGATGGGGTCGAAATGGAACCCCATCGTACCCTGAATTGATACGAAGTCCGCACTAGGTGGTCTAGAAAGAGTGATGTATTTGTCTGTTGGAGGGTTACCAACAAAATAGTTTGCATAACTGGAGTAAGCAGGTTGCAAACACACCATTCCATGGCTACAAGCCATCAACCATTTCGGCTACAAGCCATCAACCATTTCATGTAATTTGGGTAAGATTTAAATGGTTGGGGGCAACAAAATGAGTGGCAAGAGTTTAGATAAGACTTAAATAGTTAGGGCCGACAAAAGGAGGAGTAGCGAAACACATTGGGGTTGGGATGAAATAACCTAAGAGATGATGCTGGCCTATGAAAGAAGATAGGGCAAGTTGGAGAGAGAGGGGAAGAGACGAGATAGTGGGTTGTGGCGAAAGACGGGGAAGTTTGAGAAGTTGGTTCCATGATTTGGAAACAGTTTTGAATCTAAGAATAGACTGAACAGGTAGTAAAGAGGGGATTTGTACCATTAAATCGTGTGGGAGGATTTGTACCATTAAATCGTGTGGTAGAAGATCGGTAGATAAAGAATGCATGTTAGAGCTGATACAAATAGAACCCATGTTAGAGATGATACAAACTTTGTTTATCTCTCTCAATCGGTTGAATCTCTCTTTAATAATTATATATACATATATATATGAAAAAAATGTTGAATCTCTCTCTAAAAATTATGTTTCTCCCTATATATATATATGGTAAAATATCTCCATATCTCTTATTTTTTTGTTTTATTTCTTGATAAATTCAAGGTTTCAAAAAATATCTTCCAACCCCTGACCACTTTAAACCTATTTTTTAACCTAAACAAATGACCACTTTAAACCTATTTTTTAACCTAAACAAATGTAAAAAAGATCTACTCTTTCTAAACCCAATCGTATTCTCTCTCTTCACTTATATATCCCAAACTTCTCTATTTCCCTCTTCTTGTATCTCTCACTTTCTCTCTCCTCCCGGTAACCTCTCACCTCCATGAAGCCCTTCTTTTTTTAGAAGTTTGGGAAGATGGCTTGTAGAAAATACATGTCTTTTTAGATTTGTTTGACCTAAAAAAACAAGTTTAAATTAACTCAGGGGTTAGAAGAAATAAAATTTTATGTCCCAAGATATCTTTTAAAAACTTTGGTCTATTGTGAAATTGAACTTAAAAATAGGGAGTATGGAGATATTTTCCCTATATATATATATATATGGAAAAAGTGGTTGAATCTCTCTTTCTAAAAGGTCTCTATTTAGGGTAATGGAATAGGGTAAGCCCATAGCCCATGGGTTGATGGAATAGGGTAAGCCCAACGACGATAATGATTACGTTTAATTTGAATATTTATTATAATGATCCAAATCATTTGAAATTTGAGGTATCCATTTGGACTATTTTGATAAATTTATGTTTTATAAATTATATTTTTAGTATTTTTATTAGATACATTGGATGCCCCAAATTTAATGTTATTTGAATTTATATAGAAATATTAAAATTATATTATATAATGCAATCTTAAGCATCAGATTGATCGAGATTCAATCAGAACAATTAGGCTTCCACTATTCCCTCAGCTGGTGGGAGGTCCATAGCTTTTTCAGAGCTGATAACAACATTGTTTCTCTTTCGTGAGCAAAATATCTCTCTCTCTCTAACAATTATGTTTCTCTCTCTCAATCGGTTGAATCTCTCTCTCTCAAAATTATGTTTTCCTCTCTCTCAAGCGATTGAATCTCTCTCTAATATGATAACATATGAAAATATTCCCACAAATCAGATACAAATAATTTATCAACGTAAATAATCCCACAAATCCGATATATACAATATTATCAACGTAAATAAAGTAATTTACTGTAAAGATTTTAACTATAATCACAAATTATTAACAATAAATTAGAATTTTAAGATAAGCAGTTTTTTATTATTGTAAATAGTTAATACTAAAACAAAGAATTTATTAACTATTCATATCAATCATTCAATATATATTAAGCTACAAATATAAATAACCTAACAATAAAATTATGATAAATATTTAAATAAAAACACATAAAGTTAATAGAAGTTTTCTTAATTCCTTTTATTTTATTTTAATAATAAAAATGAATATATATATATATATATATATATATATATAGATGCATTATGGAAAGAGGGATAAATTCACATAAAAAGGGAGACCTCAAGGGATACTCATAAATCTTACTTTTGTTTCTAAATTGTATTTCTTTTATAAAAGTAAGATTTATGAGTATCCCTTGAGGTCTCCCTTTTTATGTGAATTTATCCCTCTTTCCATAATGCATCTACGAAAATTTCTCATTTACTAAATCTTCGACCAAATCTTGGAAAATTTCTCAGTTGCTAAATCTTGGAGAACCTCCTAAAGTCCACACAACTCTCTTCCTCTATTACATCTATTCATCTCCACGCAACTCTCTCCCTCTATTACATTACAAGTACAAAAACTAAATTTTTTGAAAATCTAACTATATGCAAAGTATCTCCATCCAAGTTCTGAAATTTATATAAAATAATTAAAAGAGTTGTGAAGGAAGTTTCAAAGAATTAAAAATTCATAGTTCAAAAATAAAAAAGGTTTTAAAATCAGTTTATTTGTAAATTATATTTGGAAACAAAAATATTAAAGCATTGATAAAAAGTAGAATGAATATATTCTTAAACTATTATAGTCAGAAACAAAAATATTAAAATAATGATAAAAAGTAGAAATAATATATCTTTGAAATATCACATAATTTGTAATTTAAAAACTAAAAATAATTCATAAGCTACGCAGTTTTTAAAATAAATTTCAGTTTAATATTTTAATTAGAAAGGGATATATTAAAATACTAGTATAAATTAGTCGTTTTATTTTATTGAGAATACTCAAACCGGAAATGTGTCATAATATTTTGAAGAAAAATACTAAAAATACAATAGTTTGTGATAGTGGCCATCTAATCGTCCATTCAGAATGGATGGTTGGGTAGGGGAAGTGTATAAGTTTTATGCGATAGAAGAGGTATAGAAAGCTTTCCCTTTCTATATTACTTTATTTTATAAAGGTATGGAGGTGGATGTGATATCGGGAGAGGGGAAGGTATGAGAGCAGTGTTCACAAAATCGAACCGGAACGGTTAAGCAGACATGGGCCTGGAAGCGGTTTAACCAGCCTAACCGGTAAACCGGCTGATTCAACCGCTCTAACCAGGCAAGTCCCGAGTGGTCAAAAAAGTGCTGAAAAAAAAATAAAAAATACAAAAAAAAATCTACTAAAATATGAAAAACATATAAAGAATGATTAAAATAAAACACATTAAAATGAAGTTGAAAATTAATGAAAGAAATGGATTTTAACCCATTTTATATTTTCCAATGGCTATTTTTAAAATTTTCTAAAAAAGATGGAAAAATATAAAAGTGAGTATTATTGACGAAAATAATTTTTAATTTTTACCATATTGTAAAGAATATTTGAAAAATTTCAAATAAAATTCTTTATTTTTTAGAATTTATATATATTTTTTTGAATTTGTTTTTTTTAAATACCGATTGCTCACCCTAATGGCCCAAAACCCGATCTAACCAAGCGATTAGCAGTTAGATTGGGCGATTTTGCAAACAATGTGTGAGAGTGACATTTTCTCACAATAGAAGATAAGAACTGACCATGGCATACATTGCATATATCATATTTTTCTTTCATTTGCTTGTTATTGCAATAGTGTGACCATTAAGAAATAAAATTTTCACAACTTTAAATTAATAAGTTTAATTATCTAAAATAAATTAAATTATCTTTGCTACAAAACTAGAAAAAAAGTTTTGAATATAAATATCAAGGCCTTTAAATTTTATTCATGACTCATTTAAGTTTTTTAGAGAACCCTTGGAACATAAAATAATAATGTAGAAATCATCAAAATTTCCATTACTTAGGAATAATTTATGCCCAATTTCTAAATTTCTCCTAATGTAATTCTATACAGTTCACATATATTGCTTTGATTTTTCAAACAAATATTAGAAATAAAAATCCACAATAAACGTTTTACAATAAATTAGTTGAAGTCGTACGGTGACTACTTAGAAGTTTTACCTCAAAAATAGTTACTAACTGATTTTTTAATTTTAATATCTTGATCTTTAAAAAATTGTCCATTCTATTTTTTTTGTAATAATTTTAATACTCATACTTTTTAGGTATTAAATGAAAAAAAACCAATATGTAATAGTCAAAACCATATAACGTGCATCAATGAAAGAAAAACAAACTAAATAAATAGCAACGTGATACAACAACGTAAACCCTAATCATTAGCCCTTAAAAAAGAAAAAACCATAACGCACAAAACAATTAAACAAAAAACAATTAATAATAATGGATATTAAAAAATTCAATATAAAAACCATAACACTTGCTTCTTTCTTTATGGGAAACTCCGAACATAAAAGCCAAAAGGGGAAAGGATTGTGATAGTTAATAACAAGTTGGAAGAATGAGGAAGCATAAAAAACATGAAGGCAGAAGAGACATAAAACATGAACACAAATGATATAAGGAAAATATTTCTATGTTCCTCCTACAATATGTTCCTCTTACAACATAGAAGTTCTATCTTCTCTTTTATCCAACCGTTCATTTTTTAATAGAGGGCTAAGATTATCCCAATCACAATGTCACGTCTCTACATTATTTTAATTTTAATTTTTTTCTACGAACTATTTCGACACTAAAATTTGGATGTCTATTCCTCTATTAAACTCGGACTAACAAAAAATATAAAAAAATATTTTTAATAAAATAAAATGACAAAAATACCTTTAAAAGTTTCAAGAGGTATTTTGGTTATTATTTTTTATTAAAAAATTATTATTAATATTTTTATAGGTGCGCCCCAATGAGAAGATGACATGTACCAAATTCATATTCAGAAAAATTGCATTAAAAAAACTAAAAATAAAATATATTAAGACGTCGGATCTAAGATCAAATGGTCAATGACTCTCTTGATAAAAAATAGAGAGCTGGATGGTAGGGGAGAATAGAACTTCTATGTTGTAAAAAGAACATAGAAAGCTTTCCCACTAAATAAATAGCAACTTAACAAGAACGATACAACAACGTAAACCCTAATCATCAGCCCTTAAAAACGAAAAAGTCATAACGCACAAAACCATTAAACAAAAAACAATTAGCAATAATGGATATTAAAAAATTCAATATAACAACCATAACACTTGCTTCTTTCTTTATGGGAAACTCCGAACATAAAGCCAAAAGGGAAAAGGATTGTGATAATTAATAACAAGTTAGAAAAATGAGGAAGCATAAAAAAACATGAAGCCAAACAGTAGAAGAGACATAAGACATGAAAGCAAATAATATAATGAAGCGCACCAGAATAAAGAACTAGAACCGAAGCGCACCAGAATAAAGAACTAGAACTGAAGTCTTGAGAGAGGAAATATGCACTTTACTGATGGAGAACGGGTTTGTTCAAGTATCTCTCCTTCTTCATCGTTCTTTTATTTTTATTATATTATTTTTAAAAATTGGTATATATATATCATTTTGAAAATCGTTTGTGATCTTTCTATATGGCTTATAAAAAGCCTTTTTCATTCTTTATTTCAAATTGATATATGTATATCTTTTTAAAAATCTTTTGAGATCAATCTATGAGTTCCTCTATGAGATCTATATCTGAGAGGGGAAAGAGGTGCGCAGTTATCTCTAGGATACTTGAATTTATAAATTTATTCAAATTAGAAACCCCGTTTATAGGAAGTGTACGTTATGAGAAATTTACAAGATAAAGTTAGGTCATATAATTCTCTTTTTTAGTGGTGTACAGTGATTATATTGGGCTGAGCGTTGTTATTTTTTACTATTTCTAGGATATTCGAGTTTAGAGGTGTACACTATTCCTAGGTAATAGTTTATGCCTAATTTCTTAGGAATAGTTTATGCCCGATTTCTAGGATATTTTTTACTATTTCTAGGATATTCGAGTCCAGAGGTGTATATATGTCGTGAAAATAAGAAGGGCCCTAATTTTGTAGAGGTTGTAGGAGAAGGGAGAGAAAGTACCAATCTTTTTGAAGAGAGAGAAAGTGATGGAGAGAAATAGTACCAATCTTTTTGGAGGGAGAGTGTACACGTCATTCGTTTTAGAGAGAAAGCTCCTAAAATTAGTATGTCGTATTTTCTCAATAATCATGTCTAATTACATACATATCCGTTATAGTTTTTTTTATTATGGATGTACCAAATAGTTTCTGTTATTACCTGAATGTCCATTTTTTTCATTTCATAACGCAATTTTTTTTAAAAAAACGACTTTACCCTTTTCGGTTGTTCAACAACCAAATTCAATGTATTTTTATCCATGCTCTCTCTAAATTCGTGGGTGAGAAGAGATTGAATGAGCCCAACTTGTCAAGAGCATGGATGAATTTTTCCTTGCCAACCACTTTAGTGAATATATCTACAAGTTGATTTTTACTGTTAACATGAGGAGTAGAAATCGTCTTGGCTTGAACCTTCTCCCTGACAAAATGACAATCAACTTCAATACGTTTAGTTCTTTCATGAAAAACAGGATTAGTTGCAATATGGATTGCAGCTTCGTTATCACAAAATAATGGTATTGGTTTGGCTGTCTTGAAACCTAACTCATTGAGAAAGTATTTTAATAGAATTAGTTCACAAGTTGTGGACGTCATGGCATGATATTCTATTTCAGCACTGGATCTAGCGACAACATTTTGCTTTTTACTTTTCCATGTGATAATATTTCCACCAACAAAAGTGCAGAAACCTGTGGTAGATTTTCTATCTGAAGGTTTACCAGCCCAATCTGCATCACAATAACCAATTATGTTTTCATGTCTATTGTTTTTCACTTAGATTCCATGACCAAAGGAATATTTTAAATATCTTAGAATTTTATCAATGGCCTGCATGTGAGAAGATCTGGGGGTATGCATGAATTGACTAACCATGCTCACAACATATGTGATATCTGGTCTGGAAATAGTTAAGTAAATTAATTCTCCAACAATTCGCAGATATTTTCCAACATCTTGAAGAGGTTCACCATCCTCGATGGAGATCTTGTTGTTTACCTCTTAGCTCCAATTTTACATGTTTCTCTCAAGAGATCTAAGATATATTTCTTTTGTGAAAGAAGCAATCCTTTCTAAGAATAAGCAACTTTTATGCCAAGGAAATACCTTAATTTTTTTAAATCTTTAATATTAAAAATGTTGTCGAGATATTTCTTTTAGTTGATCAATACCTTGTATGTGGCTCCCAGTGACTATAATATCATCAACATATACCAATACAACAACAATTCCGACGGAATTCCTTTTAATAAATATAAAAGAATCAACAACACTTCTAGTAAAACCATTATTTAATAAGGCACTGCTTAACTTGGCATACCAGGGCTTAAGAGATTGTTTTACGTCATATATTGCTTTCTTTGATTTGCACACAAGATCGTCCATGAGGTATTTCCATATACACCTCTTCTTCTAAATCAACTTGAAGAAAATCATTTTTAACATCGAGTTGGAACAAGGGCCAATTTTAATTTGTCGCAATTGAAAGATGAACTCTAACGGAGTTCATTTCGGCCACAAGCGCAAAAGTTTCTTTATCGTCTTCACCATAAGTTTGTGTAAACCGTTTTGTAACCAACCTAGCTTTGTGCTTATCAATTGTACCATCACTCTTGTACTTGATTTTATAAACCCATTTATTTCCAATCACTTTCTTTCATTTGGATAACTTGACAAGTTCCCAAGTATGGTTCTTGTCAAATGCCCTTATTCCATAGCCTTTTTCTAAATTGACTTGGAAATAGCTTATTGGAAGTTAGCCGGTTACATATTGGAAGAAACAAAGCTAAGTTTAAAAAAGTAAATTTGAGAGATATGAGAGTAATCGACAAATTGTTCAATAGGATAGGTAGAAGCATTATAGGTATAAAAATCATGAAACTTACTTGGGAGACGAGCGGTACGTTGAGGTCTACTAATGGAAGGGGGGCCACACGAGAGTCGATTTGGTGAGGTTCAGCTTAAGGTTATTCTTCATGAGGAACTTCAACTGTTCTCCTCCATTCTCATTTTCATCATTTTTATCAGTATCAAAACTATCAACAGTGATGTTGGACATAACCATATGTGTCTCCCCCTGAACCAAATTTTCCTCAATGGGAACAAAATATGGTTCATTTTCTCAAAAAACAACATCACGGGAAATGATAACCTGTTGGTTGATCGGATCATAGTATTGTATGTCTTTTTAGTGGGACAGTATCCGATGAAAATATTTTTTTTTGCTTAAACGCTTAATTTATCAACATTTTGACTGTGTACAAAACAGACACATCCAAATATTTTGAGATGATTCAAATAAGTCTTTTTTCCTTTTAGAACTTCCACAAGAGATATATTTTTCAAAAGTTTGCTGGGTCATCTATTGATTAAGTAACATACTGTTAAAACAACATATCCCCAAAAATGTTTTGGCATATTGCTCTAAAACATCAGAGCTCGAGTGACCTCAAGTAAATGGCGATTCTTGCATTTGGCAATCCCATTTTGTTGGGGAGTTCCAATGCAAGAAGTTTGGTTAATAATGCCTTTTTCTTTAAGACAAGTGGAAAAATTATTGTTCACATACTCTGTCCCATTGTCAGATTGCAACACTTTAATTTTGACATCAAATTGTGTCACGACCCCGCCCCTTGACTCCTACCGGAAGCCACAGAGTGTGGGGTCACGACCGGAGGTCGAGAACGTCACTCAGGTGGGAGTGGCTCAACGCATGAAAACGCTGAATCAAGAGAAAACGATGAAAGAAAACCAGAATAAAATCATTCATCAAAACAAATAACAATTCCAAAAGTACAACCATCTCATTCATCCAATATTAAAAAGTCTTTACAATTCCTTCTTGGCACTACTGGACCAAATAAAATACACAAAATGAGGTATACTACACATTAATGAGACATCCAAAACATACAATGAAAGTCTTCAAAGGACGGCTTTTTAACCTTTCGACTACAAGCTTCAAATCCATAAAGGTCACTCACCTTAAGCACAAGTGTTAACACTCTTCACTCTACAGTTATGAAAATAAGATGAAATGAGCTAACAACCCAATAAGCAGTTCTACACCATTGCATTCCAACTAGCATGGTAATAATAAAAAATACGCAACACACATATACGTACATATACATATGTATCAAATAAAATCCCTCAACATGCTTCTCAACACTCTAACAGAAATATGAGAAAGGCAGTTCAATATATATAATGCATAAGTCACAATCCCTTTCTTAAAGTAGAGTAATAAAGACATCAGATCATAATTCTATCTACTCTTGAAGTAGAAGCCACATCGGTCAGGCTAAGCCAATCCTACTTGAGACTTCTACCCTCACTCAGGATGGTGGACCATGACAAGTGGAAGACCCACTTCGTAAGGCTCCCACACACGCACACATCCCCAACGCGCTTTTGGGTTTTCGATAGGCAGAGGCCTTGCAAGACACTACCCTCTCCTTGCGCCATTTTAGCGAGAAGGCGTTACACTACCATTAGGCGACCCAATGCGTAGTGCCCACATAGATCTAGGGGGCGCACCCTCCCAACTACTCACATCTTGAGTTGTGTCATATCATGGGGAGTCAGGTAAAATCGCAGCTGCCAGCACCATCATTCACACAGTAGATGCCCTTTCGCATAACATAATAGCATCGCAGCTGCCGGTACCATCATTCATATAGTAGGTACCCTTTCCCATAGGCAGCTGCCATTACCATCATTTACACAGTAGGTGCTCATTCACGTATAACATAAGCATCATGATACCATCATTCACACAGTAGGTATCCATTCACATATACTATAAGCACCATTAAAATCATGTAATTCATATTGCAACAGGGCATTCATCATAATCACACTTTCATGTCATAGCAAAGCATAACTTCATTATCATGCATGCGCATGTACGCTCGCAATTGGGGTCCTAACTTTTGGACCATTTAGTGTTTGAAGATGGTTCCAAAATCAATTTCGTACCAAACACACCTATCCCTCACTTGGGAGTGGTTTAAGGACATCAGGGTTCCGTTTGGCCTATTAAATATTCAAGGAAATGAGGGTTAACTATTGCCCCCTGTTGTGTACAGTGGACAACAATGTACCCTGCTTCAAATCATTATAACATTCAAACCGTACGGCAACTTGTGATGGGTACAAAATAAAAGTTTAAGCCAAGACGTATATCTTTTTAACAAACCAAGTTTGAAAGCATTTGGATTCCATTTGGTGGTTCAAAAATTCGTGGTAAACAAGATGATAGTTCTGATTTTCATCAATACAGCCCACAGTGACATACCTTCATAAAGCAAGGTATAACTTTCAATCTAGGAAGCTTTTCCAAATTATTTCCACATGCAAATTTTATCCCATTCAAAGATATTTTAAATGGTTGTGGTTTGGCCGAAAATGAACTTCGTTTGGCTAGCTAAAATTAGTGAACACAGTGGTAAAACTGAAAAATCCAAAAAACAATTAATAATGATATACCTTCCCATTTTGAAATATAACTTCATTTTGGTAAATAATTTCAACAATAGGTAAAAACAAACATTTTACTAGACTCGTATATATTTCCAATGGGGGTAATTTGAGGTCAATCCCTATTTGATTATTCAAAAGCCTCTTACAAGAACATGCAAACTTCTGGAATTTCACAGTGGCATACAACATATCTCAAGCATACATTCCATAATCTTCATTTCATGGTGAGGCACTTGATAAAAATCATTATCTCACAGTGTGAACACATACATAATCACACATAGCATGTATTTCTTACATAATCTAAGAATCATGCATTCATTCTTGACATTTACCATTATCATAGAACAAGAGCCCCAATTTCTAAATAAAAAGGCATAAGGATTTTCTTACATCACATACACTGTCATTCTCATTTTATATGTATAAATTTCATGCATCCTTATGACTATCGTGCAATGGTGATGGATCCACTTACCTAAACAATAATGGTGTCTTCTCCACTCCTCTCCTCACAACTCTTACTCGCCCAACAATGGCTGCCCACCTTATGTCTTAAAGAGAGAGAGAGAGATGAAGTAAGAATGAGTGGTACGGGTGAGGAAGGGGGCTTAAGTACTCTTGGGTTGAGATGACTGGCCAAATGTTATCAAGAGACTGTAAAAATCTAGACATGTGGCACTCAATCAACATGCATTTGATAAGTGGCATACACAACTCATGCATGTCAGAGACATAGCTGGCGTTGCACACAAATCCACCCAGCGTTGGCCTTCTTCTCCCACTCACCCGACGCTGGCACTTCCAACCGACGTTGGCCTCTTCACACAAAACCACCCGGCGCTGGCTCTTCAAACCATCGCTGACCTCTTCTCTAACTCACCCGACGTTAGCACTTCTAACCGACGCCGACTTCTTTACACAAATCCACCCGGTGCTGGCCTCTTCTCCAACTCACCCGGCTCTAGCACTTCCAACTGACACTGGTCTCTTCACATAAATCCACCCGGCGTTAGCTCTTCCAACCAGCGCTGGCCTCTTTAGACAAATCCACCCATTACTGGCTCTTCCAACCGGTGCTGGCCACAACCTCAACCTCCCTATCCCGCCATGCCTTCTAACTGGCCGGGAAACGTTTGGGTCGTCACAAATTGAGTTTCAATCATTTTAGAGAACTCTTGAAAAATGGGAAAAACTTGATCTTTTGAATGGAGTAAATATACCCAAATTGTCCTCGAAAAATCATCAATAAATGTCACAAAATATCGATGTCCATGAGTAGATTTAATTGGAGCAGGTCCCCAAACATCAATGTGAATTAAATTAAATGGAGCTTTCTAGTAAAACTTTTAAAAGGAAAACGAGTTTGCTTCGAGTATCGACATGCATCACAGTCCATAGTGTCCAAATGCAATGAAGGAAAAACATAACAAAGAATTTTCTCAAATGGATGTCTGAATATCAAATGTCCTTTTCTACTATCTGTTACCTCCTTCTCTTTAGAAGTGACACGGGCTTTTGTGGCAGAATCCAAATTGTAAAGCCCATGATCCAACTTCCCTTCACCAATCTTTATCCTTGTGACCTAGTCTTGGAACAACACATATAAAGGAAAAAAGATTACATCACAATTATGACTTTGGGTGATTTTACTAACAAATAACATATTAGATGAAAAAGAAGGTAAATAAAGAACATCAGAGGAAGATAATATACTAAAAATTTTGGTTTTTCCATTTCCTTCAATAGGAATGAAAGTTCCATAAGCTATTATCACAGGATTTCCTTTCGTATTTTTATCAAGATTTAAAAGTAGATTAGGAGTCCCAATCATATGATCAATAGCT
This sequence comes from Amborella trichopoda, assembly GCF_054954075.1. Lineage (NCBI taxonomy): Eukaryota > Viridiplantae > Streptophyta > Magnoliopsida > Amborellales > Amborellaceae > Amborella > Amborella trichopoda. The sequence goes on from NC_142339.1 coordinate 17,486,326, forward strand.
TCAAAATCAATAACCAATGATGTTGGTGATTGAGAAAAAAAATAAACAAATTTACCTTGTTCATGGTTAGAAGTCTCAGAGTTGGAAGCAATCGGAGCTCTGTGAAAATTCTGGAACATTTGGGCTGACTTCTCAAAAGTTTAATGAACATCATTGTTGGCTATTTGAGCAAAGTTTTTATTTTTTCCTTGCATTTTTTCTCGATTTTTTTTAGGGTGAAGTTTCCAGCAATTTTCTATGGGATGGCCTTCCTTCTTACATTCAGTAAGGTCTTCGAATAACAGGCAGCAATAACAGGTAGCGTTCCCCTAGATCGTTCGTCATTAGCTTAGATCATGCACTCTGGGCAAAACCAAGCTTGAGGGCCCTCAACTCCTGCAACTCCTTGTGGAGTCCCCTATTTGCTTCAAAAAACTCACAGGCCACCTTTGATTGCTTCAACTTTGTCGTTGCTCTCCTTGTGGAGTCTGCTTATGGCGAAGTAAGCACTACTTCCTCATCGCAATCTATAGGAGAAGAAGTGACTTAATCTCTGAGCTCTTCTCCTAAATCTTAGAGAGAGAAGAGAGCTGAAAGTTTTAAAGAGCGAAAGGACAGTTTAAAAGAAGAAACCTAGTCTCATTAACCAGAATCTATCCATATTCTAGTGAACTGGTTTTCCCGACGATGTCATTTTCGGCATGGGTAAGAAACAAAATCACCCCACTCATCAGAGGGATCAGGTGGGGATGCGAAATTGAATCCGCCAAAAGAATCATCGTCGTCATCTTCATCTTGACAGAGAAGGAGAGGAGGAGAGGAAGTCATTTGAGATGCCATTGAGAGAGCCTTCTAGAGACAGAAGCAAGACCTAATGGCGAGGGTTCCAATTTCAGAGAGAAACGTAATCCTCTCTCATAAGTTTGTGGTGGCTCCCCAAGACCACATTATTTCAAAGAAGGCAATATTCTTTTCTCATAAGTTTGTGGTGGACCCCCGAGACCACATTATTTCAAAGAAAGCAATATTCTTATTCAACGATTTTTCAGGTATTCTTTTTCGGCTTGGCTCAGTAAGAACTTTCTTCGTTCTTTTTTATTTAACCATTGTATTTGTTCTCATGGCTGAAAATTCCAACAATAGTGAGCCAAAATCCCAACCTTAGAATAACCACTGAATTATTAAGGGGAGGGGTTAATTATACTGTTTGAGCAAATTTTGCCAAATTATTTATTAGTACAAAAGGAAAATTGGGATACATAAATGGAACTAAAAAGGCCCCTCCAAGGACTGCTCCAAATTATGAGGAGTGGGAAACCAAGAATGCTTTGGTAAAAAGTTGGCTTTTGAATTCTATGGATTGCAAAATTGCTTCCGGATTTCAGTTTTGCTCAATGCTTGCTACTGACTGGACAAAAGCCCAAAGTATGTATAGAGGTCTAAATAATGCTACAAAAATTTATCAAATTGAACAGGAAATTATCAATTTGAAGTTGGGTGATCAAACTTTTAGTGAGCTTATTGGTGTTGTCTCCGGTATATTTGATCAATTGGATTATTATTTGCCCACTACTACTGATATGAAAACACTTGAAACTAGAAAAGATCAAGAAAAGACATTTACCTTGTTATTTGCTCTTGGACCTGAACAGAGGCTTTGAGAGCCAAATCTTGATGTCTAAAGAAATGCCTAACTTTGACTATGTTTGCTTCATTATTAATAGAGAAGAATCGAGGCTTCAGGCTATGATTCGAAATGATAAAAATCATCTAGAGCAATATGATAGGTCGGATCGTAAAAGTGAAACTGATCATAGTTCTGGAAAAGCCTTTACTTCAAACTTTAAACCCGAGCGTGGTCATGGCAAAAACCATGGTACTGGAAGGCCATGTTGTCCTTAATGTAAGAAGGAAGGTCATCCCATAGAAAATTGTTGGAAACTTCACCTTGAAAAAAGGAGAGAAAAAATGCAAGGAAAAAAATAAAAACTTTGCTCAAATAGCCAACAATGACAAACTCTTGAGAAGTTGGCCCAAATGTTCCAGAATTTTCACAGAACTTCGATCGCTTCCAACTCTGAGACTCTTAACCATGAACCAGGTAAATTCGTTTCTTTTTTTCCCCAATCACCAACAACGTGGATTATTGATTTTGGAGCAACTTATCATATGACTGGGATTATTGATTATGCTTTTAAATCTTGATAAAAATAGGATAGGGAATCCTGTCACAATAGAGGATGGAACTCTCATTCCTGTTGAAGGAAATGGAAAAACCAAAATTTTTAATAGCTCATCTTTATCTGACGTTCTTTATTTACCTTCTTTTTCATCTAATCTGTTATTTATTAGTAAAGTCACGCAAAGTCACAATTGTGATGTAATCTTTTTTCCTTCAAATGTGTTGTTCCAAGACCGGGTCACGGGGAGGAGGATCGGTAAGGGGAAGCTAGTTCATGGGCTTTACATTTTGGATTCTACCACAAAAGCTCTTGTCACTTCTAAAGAGAAGGAGGTAACATATAGTAGAAATGACATATGAGATTCAGACATCCCTCTAAGAAAAATCTTTGTTATATTTTTCCTTCATTGCATTTGGACTCTATGGACTGCGATATTTGTCAGCACTCGAAACAAGCTCATTTACCTTTTAGAAGTTCTATTAGAATATCTCTTGCTTCATTTAAGTTAATTCACACAAATGTTTGGGGACCTGCTCCAATTAAATCTACTCGTGGACATCGATATTTTGTGACATTTATTGATGATTTTTTTAGGACAATTTGGGTATATTTACTCCATTCAAAAGATCAAGTTTTTCTCACTTTTCGAGAGTTCTCTAAAATGATTGAAACTCAATTTGATGCCAAAATTAAAGTGTTGCAATTTAACAATGTGATAGAATATGTGAACAACAATTTTTCTACTTATCTTAAAAAAAAAGGAATTATTCACCAAACTTCTTGCATTGGAACTCCCCAACAAAATGGGATTGCTGAATGCAAGAATCACCACGCACTCAAGCTCTGATGTTTCAGAGCAATATGCCAAAACATTTTTTGGGGAGATGTTGTTTTAACAACATGTTACTTAATCAATAGATGGCCAAACAAGCTTTTCAAAAATAGATCTCCTGTGGAAGTTCTAAAAGGAAAGAAGACTTCTTTGAATCATCTCAAAATATTTGGATGTGTCTGTTTTGTGCACAGTCAAAATATTGATAAATTAAGCGCCAAAGCAAAAAAAATGTATTTTCATCGGATATTGTCACACTCAAAAGGCATATAAATGCTATGATCCAATCAACCAACAGGTTATCATTTCCTGTGATATTGCTTTTTGAGAAAATGAACCATATTTTGTTTCCACTAAGGAAAATTTGGTTCAGGGGGATTCACATATGGTTATGCCTAACATCACTCTTGATAATTTTGATAAAAATGATGACAATGAGAATGGAGGAGAAGTAGTTGAAGTTCCTCATGAAGAACCACCTCAAGCTGAACCTCACCAAATCAACTCTCATGTGGCCCCCCCTTCTATTAGTCGATCTCAACGTACCACTTGCCTCCCAAGTAAGTTTCATGATTTTTATACCCATAATGCTTCCACCTATCCTATTGAATAATTTGTTGATTACTCTCATATCTCTCAACATTACTTTTTTTATCTTAGCTCTGTTTCTTCCAATATGGAACCGGCTAACTTCCAAGAGGCTATTTCCAAGTCAGTTTGGAAAAAGGTTATAAAAGAAGAACTTTGGGCCCTTGAAGAATACTGACTTGGAAATAGCCTCTTGGAAGTTGTGGACGCCATGGCACAGTATTCTTCTTTCAAGTTACCCAAATGAAAGAAAGTGGTTGGAAATAAATGGGTTTATAAAATCAAGTACAAAGAGTGATGGTACAATTGAAAGGCACAAAGCTAGGTTGGTTACAAAAGGGTTTACACAAACTTATGGTGAAGACGATAAAGAAACTTTTGCACTTGTGGCCGAAATGAACTCCATTAGAGTTCTTCTTTCAATTGCAACAAATTAAAATTGGCCTTTGTTCCAACGCGATGTTAAAAATGCTTTTCTTCAAGTTGATTTAGAAGAAGAGGTGTATATGGAAATACCTCATGGACACCCTAAAAAAAATTCAGATCTTGTGTGCAAACTAAAGAAAACAATATATGGCTTAAAACAATCTCCTAAGGCATGGTATGCCAAGTTAAACAGTGTCTTATTAAATAATGGTTTTACTAGAAGTGCTGCTGATTCTTCGATGTTTATTAACAGGAATTCCGTCAGTATATGTTGATGATATTAAAGTCATTGGGAGCCACATACAAGGTATTGATTAACTAAAAGAAATATCTCGACAACGTTTTTGATATTAAAGATTTAGGAAAATTAAGGTATTTCCTTGGTATAGATTGTTTATTCTTAGAAAGGATTGCTTCTTTCACAAAAGAAATATACCTTAGATCTCTTAAGAGAAATTGGTAAAATTGGAGCTAAACATATTTATACTCCAGCTGAGATAAACAGCAAGATCTCCATCGAGGATGGTGAACCTCTTCAAGATGTTGGAAAATATCAACGAATTGTTGGAAACTTAATTTACTTAACAATAACTAGATCAGATATCACCTATACTGTGAGCATGGTGCATAACCCCAGATCTTCTCACATGCAGGCCGTTGCTAGAATTCTAAGATATTTAAAATCTTCCACTGGTTATGGAATCTGGATGAAAAACAATGGACATGAAAACATAATTGGTTATTGTGATGTATATTGGGCTGGTAACCCTTCAGATAAAAACACAGGTTTTTATACTTTTATTGGTGGAAATATTGCCACATGGAAAAATAAAAAGAAAAATGTTATCGCTAGATCCAGTGCTGAGGTAGAATACTGTGCCATGGCGTCCACAACTTGTGAACTAATTTGGTTAAAATCTTTTCTCAATGACTTAGGTTTCAAGTCAGCCAAACCAATGCTATTATTTTGTGATAACCAAGTTGCAATCCATATTGCAACTAATCATTTTTTTCATGAAAGAACTAACATATTGAAGTTGATTGTCATTTGGTCAGGAAGAAGGTTCAAGCTAAGATGATTTGTATTCCTCATGTTAACAATAAAAATCAACTTGCAGATATCTTCACTAAAGCGGTTGGCAAGGAAAAATTCATCCGTGTTCTTGACAAGTTGGACTCGTTCAATCTCTTCGTACTAACTTGAGGGGGAGTGTTGAGACAGCCTGGTGTATCCTAGTGATATCTGCATATTAGCTAGCTTTCCTAAATCATGTTGATTTCCCTTAATCACGCAGATTATTGTTTCCTATTGTGGACTCAATATAGAATGTTATCATGTACAATTCTATATATCTGTACAAGGGAGCTATAGTAGAGTCATAATAATACAGATTAATTCTCCTTTCGTAGATGTAGGTTCAATTGGCTGAACCACATAAATTCTTGTGTACTCATTCTGTCTCCCATACTCTTAACATTAGGCTAGCATAAAACTTTAATTTTCATTAAAGTTTAATTTTCATTAAAGTTTAATTTTCATGAAAACTTTTAGGTCATCCTTTCAAGACAGGTATATTTTTGTTGATAGGTCAGCATAAAAATTTAATTTTTATTAAAGTTAATTTTCATGAATTTGCAGGGATGATTTCGCAGATTCAATAGTTTTGGAGAATGTCGTAAGGGAGGTGCTCACTGCCGTTTACTTGTTGGGAAGCTAAGCTGTGTGGGCAAGTGATGCTTTGAGATGATGAGTCTCTTGCTTTGAGATGATGATTTTGTGGAATAGTTGAGTATCATGGGTAGTCTTTGAAGGAGGGGAGGGGAGGGAGGGGGGGATCACTCTAAAGTTGGTGTGTGTGGGGCGATTACTCTAAAGTTGGTGAGGAATGATGCAGCAGGCCACACTTGGTTTCTTTTGCTGGTTTGGATGAGGATAGGGGCTCATTTGTAGAGAGGATCTGTCTCCTTACTTTGCTTTCTCTCTCTTTTTTTGTAGACCAACGGAGCTAGGGATGGGGAGATGAATGGTGGAGAGAGAGATTTTCGTTTGGAAAATTGCAAAAACTTCCTCAAAATTGATTTTTTTACGCACTCTACCTACTCAACTTTTCTCAGCAAATACCCTATACAAAAGTTTATTATTATTTTTTTTGGAAACAAATACCCTTCCCTCACCTAACAAATTATTTTCGTTGGAGAGGGCGGCTCGGCATTTTAAATAGGCGGTCCAAAGATTATTTTTACTCGAATGGTCGGTCCGGCATTTCATAGTGGTTGTTCGACGATTATTTTTGCGATTATTTTTTGCTAGAATGGCCGGTCCAATGATTATTTTTGCTGGAATGGCCTGTCCAACATTTCATGGTGGCTGTCCGATGTTTCATGGTGGCGGTCCGGTGATTATTTTTTGCTGGAATAGGCGGTCCGGCGTTTTGAAGTTACGATCTTGTATTTTGAAGGGACAGTCCGGTGTTTTGATATGACGGTCCGACATTTTGAAGGGACAGTCTGACGTTTTGAATAGCGGTCCAGCTTTTGAAGTGAGCAGGCATTTTATAAGTAAAGTCCGACGTTTCCTTCTATTGGGATCCAAAAATGATTGGTTACATGAGGGAAGAGTATTTTCATTTTAAAAAAATTAACTTTTAGTATTGGGGTATTTGCTAGGAAAAATGATTTTTTGTGGGGAGTTGTTATGAAAAGTTGTGTAGGGTAAAATGCAAAAAAAATCCATCTTGTAGGTTTTTGCAATTTTTCCTTTTCCTTGTTGGAGGTTGTAGACTAAGAGGATTCAAATAAAAGAGTGGTTTCTATAAGATTGCAACCTTAAACAATCCAATTAAAGCGTACCTCCAAATTTTATCACAACATGTTATTTGGTGTAAAATATTTTAGAATTCTCTGAAAATCTATTTTTATATCTAATTATAAAATATTAAACTTTAAAAATATTTAAAATCAATTAGATCTATAAACATATGAAAATCTTGAAAATGGGCAGGCCACATAATGTGTTGACAAATGCATAATTTTTAAGACTCAAAATCTTAATATTTTTTTTCATATTTATACATATGGACGTCAAGATAATCAATTAAAAGGTTTTTAACATTCAAGCCACTTTTTCCAATACATTTATGAACAACCTTTTCCAATACATTTATGAGGTGCATTTTTCCAATACATTTATGAGGTGCATCTTCAATTCTACCGTTGCAACCTTATATAAACCTTTTCCTTAAAATAATCAACCCACCAAAAGAGAGAGCGAGGACATCATTTCTCAGAGATTTGAAATTAACCCACCAACGCAAAGCAAACATACCCTTCCCCTGCTGGCTTTCTCCCCATGCCAGCTTCATGTTCTACTTCACTAACCCCACAAAATCCCTTCTCAGAAACACTCACCTTCTCCCATTGCAAAACCACCATCCTGTTTGCACCCATTCTCTCTCTTCCCTCCATGAAAACGCTCTGTCGCTCTGTTCTCTCCCCTTTCATGAAAACCCAAAAAAATCCAGCACCCCAACTTCTTTACACAACCAAGCAACCCAATCTCGTGAAATGTTCGATCCAATTACTCATATGGACACCGTATCTGCAAATCACCTACTATCATTGTATAATAGACAACGTCTCCATAAACAATCGCTCAGACTCTTCTCTCTTCGAAAGAGTTTATCGCAACCTGTCCATCATGTCACACTAGCCCTTGCTCTCAAGGCATGCTGCTCAATTGGGCCTTTTGGGCTCAACATTGGCCGACTAATCCAATCCCACGCCATTGTTATTGGTTTCCAATCGCATGTAACAGTCTGCAACTCCTTATTGAACCTCTATTTTAAGATGGCACAACCCCAAGAAGCCATTAAGATGTTCAGGGCCATGCCCCAGAAAGATTTGATCACTTATAACACAGCCATTGCCGGCTTTGCTCAGAACCAGATGGAGCGAGAGGCCATACAGGTTTTACTCCAAATGCAAGCCTCTGAAATGCCCAGTTTTGATAGTGTGAGTTTTACGAGCTCTCTTAGTGCTTGTGCGAGCCTATCAGAGCTAAGTCTTGGGCGCCAGATCCATGCTCTCTCAGTAATTCATGGCCATGGCCAAGAAATCTTTGTCCAAAATGCTTTGGTTTCCATGTATGCTAGGTGTAACTCAATAACAGAAGCCAAGGAAGTGTTTAATGGGATTGTCTTCAAGGACCTGGTCTCTTGGAACTCCATGATCTCTGGTTACCACACACAGGGGGAAGATAATTATGGGAATGAAGCCATTGAGCTTTTTGCATACATGGTTCATGGCCATGGTCCAAAGCCTGACCACATAACATTTGCAAGTGTTCTCTCAGCTTGTGTGGGCAAACAGAAGATCGAACTCGGGAGGCAATGCCATTGCCAAATTCTTCGAACCAACAAAGAGAAGCACGTATCTGTATGCAATAAGTTGATATCACTATACTCCAAGAGTGAAGCGACTCTAGGCTACGTAGAGAGGGTTTTTGATTTCATGGTCCACCGAAACATAGTCTCATGGACATCCATGATCTCTCTGTACAAACACCGGGCCTTGGGCCTATTCAATGAGATGAGACTACAAGGTGTTAGCCCAAACCAGGTCACATTTGTGGCCCTCATCCACTCAATCTCAGACCAAGGTATGGAGGAATTGGGTCCACAGGCCCATGGACTCACTGTGCGAACTGGGCTCGACCAAGATATCAATGTGGCCAACAGCCTCATAACCATGTATGCCAAATTCCAGAACATGGATTCATCCCAAAAAGTCTTCGATGGCATGATAGATGCTCAAGAGATCGTTCCTTATAATGCCATTATGGCTGGTTATGCACAAAATGAACTATACAAGGAAGCAATAGAAGTTTATTTTCTCTTAGCAAGCTGTGATAATGTAGTTGAATTGAGGCCAAATGAATTCACATTTGGAAGCGTCATAAGCTCTTGCACAGGGTTGTTATCTTTAGGTCTAGGTCGCAGACTCCATTGCCAAGTGGCCAAGCTAGGGTTTAGCTCATGTGTTTTTGTAGGAAGTGCTTTGATCGACATGTACGCCAAGTGTGGCTCGATTGAGGATTCAGAAAGAGTCTTCAGTGAGATGGATGGGAGGAGCTTGGTTACATGGACAGTGATGATATCAGGCTATGCACAACATGGTGAATGCCACAAAGCCCTGTCATTGCTTGAGGAGATGAGAATTGCGACGGTAAGCCCTGACCCGGTAACCTTCTTAGCTGTGCTCTCGGCTTGTGGGCGAGTGGGTATGGTGGATCAAGGGCTTCAATGCTTTGAAAGCATGGCTCTAGAGCATGGAATTGAGCCTCACACGATGCACCACTCGTGCGTGGTTGACATGTTAGGAAGGGCAGGTAGGCTTAGAGAAGCTGAGGAAGTGGTTAAGAGGCAACCGAGCATTAGAGGTTGGCAAAGTTTATTGGGAGCATGTCGAAATCATGGAGAGGTTGAGATGGGAAAAAGGGCAGCCGAGGCATTGATGGCCATGGAGCCTAAGGATTCTGCAACTTATGTGTTGTTATCAAACATGTATGCGGCTGAAGGAAATTGGGAGGAGGTAGCTAAGGTTAGGAGGAGGATGAGAGATGGCAGAGTGAGGAAAGAGGTTGCGTGTAGTTGGGTTGATGCAGGGGAGAAGATGCATGGCTTCACTACTGATGATATGTCACATCCTGAAGCTAGAGAGATATGCAATGTAGTGGTGGCCTTGGGTCAAGAAATGAGGCATTTAGAGGATGAATGTGAGTCTTTTTCTCTGTCTTCATAAGTTGGTTCTAAGTTTGGTGGATCCATTTCTTGTATTTTTTGGGTGAACTGGGATTTCAAGCTTGGATGTCGGTGTTGTAGCCATTGAGATATCCCTTGTCCTCTACTATCTTGCCTGGTAATGTGATTTAAACCCATGTCCATGGACTCCAATCCAATGAACAGGAAGGTACATTCAACTTTACTGTGATAGACTGCTGTCCTAGGAGCATTCATGTTTGAACATCTCTATCATATGAGAAAAACAGATCTTTCTCGTTCTACAAACTAGTGGGGTTCGACATGGGACAGCGATGGATTTGAGTATTTATGTTAGAACATCTCTATCATATGAGAAAAACAGGTTTTTCCATTTCACAAACAAGCAGGGTTCGGCGTGGGATAGGGGAAAATGTGTCACTGAAGAGTTCCAGGACAAGCCTATTAAAAGAATAGGATTCCTGTGTAGTTGGGTATGGTGGGGCATGGTCCTTGATTTGAGAGAGATGAGGCATCGGCAGAGTGTGAGGACGGATAAGGGGAGAGAGAAAGATGAGTTGTTTTCAGCGTGCGAGGATAGCGAAGGGGAGAGAGCCTGGGTGTTCAAGCTTATATTTGAAGCTCAGAGAAATCATTTATTTAAAGGTTAAGTTGGTACTAGAACCTTAAAAACTAGTGCTGTTGTGGCCACTGTAACAATCACTTTTAATTATTCATTTCACTTGCTGTGTTCCACCGGTTGGCAACTCAAGCTCATTTCACTTGCTACATTCCATAATGTTCAAGAAACATTTTTTTGAATTTTGAGTCTAGTAAATGATACTCTTAACAATACCCAATTTCAAATTTCATAGACAACGTAGTTATGACCTCTTGTGCCAAAACTATATGGTCTCTTTGGACAAAGTAGTTGCGATGAACTCTTTCGAAGAGAGAAGAGTCTGAGTTATTGTTCATGGAGACCCTGTCTATTATATAATAGTAGGTGATTTGCAGATATGGTGTCCATGTGAGTAATTGGATCGAACATTTCATGAGATTAGATCTCGAAGACATCTCACTTTTGTGCTTTGGATGGGACATTCGGATGAAAAATTATGGCTTCAGAAAGCACTCTGTATCATACATCCTAGGTTCAAACCTTGGTGCTGACTTATCCCAAAAAAAGGTTGTTTTTTGACATAGGAGGGAAATCAGAAACTTCCTTTCCAAAATTTTCTAACAACTTCTTAGATGGACTGGCTGAAATTAGTAGAAAGTGTATACTTGTTAAATAAGTTATCGCTCTCTGTTTTTTTTTTTGGATAAAACAGTCTAGATAGTGAAACTTTTCTTTGACTTCATGGTGCATATATTTTACGGATGCATTGTGTTGTGTGGGTGGGGTACTGTTGTGAGTTCGTTGCTTTGCTAACGTTGTGGTTGCCTTTTTTGTCTTTTTCCATATTTTAACTTGTGGTTGCATTTGTAATGAAAACAAGTGTACATTATCTGCAGAACTGTAGGTCTTTCTTGGAAAAACCTAATGGGTGTTGTATTGCAGCTGCTGAATGGTGAAACAGAGGCTTCTCTTATTTGCTTGTGTGGTGCTTGTATTGATTGTAATATACACTTTTCCATGTGATATAACTCATCTTTCTTAACAAATTGCAATTCTTTCAGGTGTCTGATAGTTTACTTCATGATGCCAGCAGCAACCTAGAAAGTATTATTTTCTGTGCTCAGACACTGAAAACTAAGCGTAATATATTCTTTTTGTAGGCTTTAAGTGTGTTCATTGAGTTTAGTAATTTTGCTTTTTATGTTTTGCAATCTTTTGAAGTTCTTCTTTTAGTTTGGGCATCGATTTTCAATTGATATTTCAGTTAACTGAAAAAACCCAAGTAATTTTTCATTTAATTTTTAGGTGCAGAGAGATTTCGAGGAACTTCCTTCTGAAGCTTTTCGCCCCTTATGTGATTTACTATGTGTAAGGAATTCCTACACTAGTTTTTAATGACAAAGCATAGTAGAAAAACTTTAGTTGATTGAATTTGTTTAGTGAAATGGACCAAATAGCATTAAAAAGACAAAAAAGAGGAAAGCGAATGGTACAAAACCATGCATCTTTTGAGCAAGTAGTTTAACCATGTGAATTCATGCATGTAGCTAGCATGTATCAACTCGATTAGATGCCCGTTTTTGTACACAGTAGTATTAGGTTCTGAAGGTGTGGTCTCTTGGGCCGGATGAATGACTCATGCTTGATGGATAGTTGTAGGCATTTGAATCTTTTTCAATGTGCTCTATCTCGTTTACCATATTCCCCATATCTTCTTCATCTTTTGCATGACCTAGGAGTTGTGCTAAATGCAGTCATTGCTCAAAAAGCTCCACAATGGACCAACGAAAGTTGGAACACAGGTAATTTTCTGTGGAATGGCTATCTGCAATTTATGTATTTTGTTTAAGCAATGCTCATAGCATGAAAGTCACTCCTGGTTCACCTCTTTGTTTTGCCGATTAGTGTAGTGGTGGCTTCTTTGGCAGTGCAAGTCTCTTCAGAAGATTTGGGTGGTGCTGGCATTTTGAACTGGCTCAGAGATGAAATAGATTCTCATCCAGAGTATATACCCAGTTTTCAGGACCCTCCTCTCTGTCTTGCCACAGGCATGTTCTATGTAGAGAATTTGAATATAGGTCTCGATTTTTTGCATCTTTGAAGGTCCTGTATGACTCATCGTATGTTGTGTACCTACCATACTTTGTTGAGTATTGCTGCAATATTATGGCCACTAAGAACTTGACCGAGGCTATTTCTAGTCTTCATTTAATTAGAAGATGATTTAGAAGATGATTTTGTCAATGTTATTTCTGAAGCGAATTTGTACATAGTATTATATTCTATTCGCTTATCAAATATTTATAGATTCTCATTTTGTGGTTCGTTATGTTTCCATTCCAAATATCATTTCAATTGGATTGACAATACATGTGGAAGTCATAATTGGAATTCTGGAAGTGAGTGAGAGAATAATATTAAAGAGATACTTCAAAATTGGGAACTACCTCTGTTTGAAATGCTTTGCCCCCTAGTATGCTGCCTATGCGGCTAGGCAGCCTAGGCGAAGCGCACGGGCCTAGGTGTTGAGGTGCCTAGGCGCCTGCATCCTCCTGCGCCGCTAGGCGATGCCGCAAGCCGTTGGCAAGAGGGCGGATAATGCACTCCGACAATGGCATTCGCCCCCCCTGCTGAACCAATTTTACTCCTCCCCCCTGCTGAACCAATTTTACTCCCCCCCCCCCCCTCCCCCCTGCTGAACCAATTTTCTTCCTTAAAGAAAATATTGAGTCATGTCTAAAAAATGTTTCCGCATGGAATGAAGCGAGCCATTAGAGAACTTATCTCACACCATGACGATAGAGTCACACCCTCTTGAGGTGGGGGGAAGCCCCATCACACAGTCCATACTCAGATCTGTCCGTGGTCAGTCGGAGATGGGTAAGGGAGTGTAAAGGCTGGTGGTTTAAGTCTGATCCTTAGCCAACTGGCACACTTGGCAGGACTCCATGAACTGGCTGATATCTCCCTTTAGTTTGGGGCAAAAATACTTTTCTTCCACTAGGGCTGTGGTCTTATCCCTCCCAAAGTTACAGCTAAGGATGTCACCATGCATCTCACCCATGATTTGGATGCGAATTGTGTTAGGATACGGATATATCCGGTTCATATTGATATACATCATTATGGATGTATATGTATATACCTCTTGATAAGGTTAGGTATCTAAAAGATATCTTATCTAATTGTGTGATTGTCCTCTATATATAGAGGAACTTATTGATGTAAACATTCATTCAAAATAGTGAAGATGTAGCCAGTTGGGCTTTGGATTTGTGGATGTAAGGCTTCGGCCTGGACCATGTAAATGTTGTGTTCTCTTTTCTTCTCTCTCCATTCTATGCTCCCACGAATTCTAATATGGTATTAGAGCAGCGAGATCTTGATCTTGAATATCGAGAGGACCTCCGATCCGTACAAACAGAGAAAGAGAGGCCATGGCTGAAGTGGCACCATCAGAAGGGAAGCGGAGTTCAAGTTCCCAACACTCCCCCTTCCTCAACGCTTGTGCATGTCTCTTTTGTTCAATTCCAGTCATCCAAGGAAGACTTGCAGTAGTCACGACAGCAACATTGTGTTTTGACCCTCAAAGTCTTTCGTTGTTGAATCAGTCCAAAGTCCGCCTTGGTATTTATAACCTGTGCTTTTGAGAACACTGGCTATTCTAAGATCAAGTTCATCATTGGTATTCACATTATCCGCCCCATTTGCAACTGAGTTAAGTTCAAGATGGTCTTTCCGTTTGTTGCTGCATAGTGCGTCCACAATCTTGTTGCACAAGATGGTCTTTCCGTTTGTTCTCAGGCATATTATTCCCTATCCTCTTCGGCGTTTGGTATCCAGCCCCATGCTCTGTTACCTTGCCCTCATCCCGGACTTACTATGCTACCTTCCTTTGTGGGCTTCAAAACCCTAGTTTACCAAGGGCTCAAACCACTTTGTAGGCAATTATTTCGAAGGTCCTCCAAACCAGGGCTCACAACCTGAATTTTCTTATATGGAGAATTTTATGAATGAATGGAACATTGTTTTCGTGCCTGAAATTGTATATGTTTTACAAAGGTGGAGGTTACAATTTCGACCAGTAATGGAGCTTTCATGCATGGGGTCATTGATGGCGTTTGTGTGGGTAGATTTCCAGGAAGGTTGATGGGAGCCCATGTTGGGGGAGAGAGAGAGAAGTAATGGAGTACTTGGGTTTAGGAGATTAATTATGTAGGGAGACATCTCAAACAGGGCAAGGGTTTTGTTGTTAAGATGGAGCAAACTATTTAGTATAGGAGATATGGAGATGAGATGAGTAGAGATGAAGGCAACATCTCTAATGTAACCGCTATGTGGACAAGAAAATCCAGATTCTGGATCAATCCAACTACTATGCAAAGGGAAGTTATGGTTGATGATTAAGAGTTTCGTCTCCTGATGAGGAGATGAAGATGATCGAATTTCACATTCCTGGTTGATGATCAAGAGTTCCGTCTCCAGATGAGGAGATGAAGATGATCGAATTTCTCGATCTTGGTTGGTGATCAAGTTTTCTGTTACTTGATCTCGTTTGATGATGGAGTTTTCCCTTACTCCATCCTGTGTGATGATCGAGTTTACTAGATCCTGTTTGTTCTAGATGCTTATGTTTTAATGATTGAGTTTTTCGTTACTCAATCTTATTGGATGATGGAGTTTTCTGTTGCTTCATCCTGTGTGATGATCCCTTTCTTTTAGAGAGAGAAAGCCTCTAGAAAGAAAAGAAGCCTCTGAGAGAGAAGATCTTTAGAGAAGAAGACTCTAGTGATCATGGATTTGATCACTACTTATTTTTTTGACAACTTAGTATTGTTCCAACTCCTGCTGCTTTGTGTCAAAGCATCTTGAGTTTGAGGGGGAGTTTTAGGATATGGTTATATCGGGTTCATATTGATATACATCATTATGGATGTATATGTATATATCTCTTGATAAGGTTAGGTATCTAGAAGATAGAGATCAAGTTACTTGGTCATCAGGTTATCACACCATAATTATCTCATCTAATTGTGTGATTGTCCTCTACATATAGAGAAACTTATTGATGTAAACATTCATCCAAAATAGTGAAGATGTAGCTAGTTGGGCTTTGGATCCGTGGATGTAAGGCCTCGGCCTGAACCACGTTAATGTTGTGTTCTCTCTTTTTCTCTCTCCATTCGATGCTCCCGTGAATTCTAACAAAATGATCCCTCAAAAAATCAAAGCCGACTTCCTTTTAAGAGAAAACCATCATGTACAACAAAAACAATGTCCTTTGCCTATGACTTCTACATATGTTGTTGGCAACCGGGAGGTGACTTCTCCTCACCTATACCCATTTTTGGCTACAACATCAGTGGAATCAAGATTTCCAGTAACCCAATATTCTATGACAAGACACACCATAATGGGGTTGATTGTTGTCTTTCCGAGAGCGTTTTGTTGGTGTTCTTTCTCATCCATACATAACTAAGAGGATCGGATTATCTTCATGGTTTCATTCAACCTAGGGAAATTCCTTATTAATGCAAGGCTCCTATGGCCCCACCAATAGTTCACTTGCATCATTCTAGTTCCAGTATGTTTTAAGTTTTGCTTGCACCAAGTTAGATGCAAGGAGTTGCGGTAATGATACCTCTGCACTACCGAATGGTGTTTAAGAGGGATCTCCTACAAGGGGATTCCAACGGGGGAGATTTGTGTTTGCTTGAAATGCTCAGTTCTTGCTTTGTTTTTCAAGTTTTTTGGCATACCCATTTGACATCTATTTGTGCTTTTCTTGTTATTCCACGGTCCTACAAGATATTGAAAGTTACATGTAAAAGGCATTCGCAAAATCACCATTTGGTGGATATTGGTTACTTTATGCTTGAAGCTTTCTATTTGCTCAAAACTTTTATTTCTGTCTTTTAACAATTTTCGACATTTCTTGCCCTTCCATTTGTGCTTTTTAAACTACTGCAGTTGATTATGTTTTGTAGAAACATTCATCTATACCATTCATAGCATCCCAGTATTTCATTCAGAAGTTTGTATTTGATGCATCAGGAGGCATGTAGCTACAAGACAGAAGCTTGCCCAGAAAGGTGTCGCCAATTTCAGAAAGAGCTGGTGTCGTCAATGGAAACTGCTTTGAATATCCTAACATATTGCTTGAGAAGCAATGAACTGAGGGAACAGGTATTTGATTCCTTTTGGGTGAACTTCTTATTACTTGCAGGATGCCAATGACATGTAAGACTTAAAGTTGTTCCTTTGCATTATCTTGCACTCTGTATCACACTTTTGGCTGTGTTATATATTGAAAACATTGTGAAAAGACAAAAATAAATAATCATGTGTCCGGCTTCTATTTTGTAGGCTGAATTTTGTTTTTTCTAGTTTTTAGTATACCTTGTTTTGTTGCTTGCATCCTCTATCTTGACAAGTACTTCTCTCAATGATTGGATGGTTATTTAGGAAAAATATCCTCTATAAAATGCCAGGTTTTTTAGGGTAGGAACGTGTTGTCTGCATGCTCTAGTATCATACATATTTATGGTGATAAACAATCAACTTATATTGCATGACAGGTTCTGGATGCCTTCTCTTCATGGCTTCAGCTAGGCTATGGGTATGATCTTTTGTACTTCTAAATTTCCTGCCCCGTATTTTAATAATAATGCAAAGTGCACCTTGTAGACATGGCTAGATTGATTACTGAGGACTCTATTCATGAACGGCTGTCATGTATTTTTGTACATGTTACTTTCTTGAAAAAGAAAAATTTACCTGTATACAGCGTGTTAGATGTGCACGTTATATGTATATGTGTACATGTTTCTGACATGTATGTTTGCAAATTTTTGGGCTTGTGTTTGCATTTATTAGGTGGCATGTTATTCAAGAGTTCCTCAATTGCAAATGTTGCTGTCACTAAATAAATTATGGTTCTTATTACAAAAATCATGTCTTATACTTTTCTGCATGTTGTTAACTGATTCTTGTTTTTTTTTCCTTTTCTTGAAGTCATTCATCTCTCTCTCTCTCTCTCTCTCTCTCTCTCTCTTTCTCTTTCTCTCTCTCTCTCTCCCTTCGGACCTTATGTTTTTTTTAATGATTAGAACAGATGAAAAGAATGCACTTGTTCATGGTCTAATGTTTTACTATTTTCTTTTGCTTTGCCAAGTGCATTGTTATCTTGTCTTCTTCCTCTACACTGTTGGATCTCCCATGGTAAAAGGCTTTTTGTGTTGTTTTCCTTCTATCTCCTAGCAAATGTTTCTATATTGTTTTCCTTTCTTCATTGGTCTTTCAATTTGTTATTATTCGATTCGCATTAACCTATTGAAGTTAGGGTTTTAAAAAACAGATCGGTGACTCTGGATTGTCCATCCTGAAAATTGAGTCTGATCAGCAGATCGGTGGTCTTGATAGGAAAATCGGCCGGATCCAACTTTAAAAAAATTCAAGAAATCACTATAATTTCTTAAAAATCTAGTTTTTAAGGTTTCTAAAAAAATGTTGTATCTGCATTATGGTTTTTCATTATCTTATAAAAAATATGTAAATAGGAAAATTATCTTTGCCTACTCATGTCTTATTTTTTCCCTCTTCTTGAAAATTAATTTATTAAATTAATTAAGTATTTTTATTTGCAATTTTTATGAATATTTTATCTCTCTAGAGTAGTTTCTCTATCTCTCTCTCTTTCTAAAGACCCATCTAAAGAAATTAACCAAACCGACCTAAATTAATCGAGTGGTTTATATTTGGATCGACGTTTTTTAAAACCTTGTATAAATTTTCATGTACTGTTGACTTCGTTTCTATACAAAAAGGAATTGGAAGTGGGTATCGTAAGAACAAAAGAAATTCATGAAAATAGAATAATTTCTTTCTTGAGACTGTATCTTATAAGGCTATTTACTTTTTGGTTCAAAGAGATAACAATGACTCCTAAACATTGAATATAAAATGCAAGAGATTAAAAACATGGCAAGAACATTCGATGAATTTTATTTTGAACTTTGCTCTTAATCAACAACTCATCCTAAGTAACCCAACCTCATTTCCAACAGACAAAAATGACTGTGACTTCCTTATATAAAAAATAAATACCTTATATATATATATATATATCCTTTTCAGAAACTAACAAGTTCTCTTTTACGGTAAATCGTACATCTATGAGCCTCTAAAATCTTGGGTGCCAAGGTTCCTCTCACATTGTTATCAATAATATTAATCATTGAGTTTAGACATACACAAAATTTGGGGCTTTGACCTTGTCTCTCTCCCCCTCCACCCCCCTCGACCATCTCTCTCTCTCTCTCTCTCTCTCTCAAGGTAGTTTTTACTATTGCATTATTCATTTTGTCATTATCCAATATTAATGTACCCAACACTTTTTTAATTTCTCTCACTAGACTAATTGTGGTAGAACTTATGAATTTAGTCCCACATCACGATTTTTTTTTTTGACAAGTAGTCCCACATTAGGATTTGTCAAAAGAGAAGGGGGATTAGAGCTCTTTAAAACAAAGCAACACCATGTAAGATGGCATGCATTTGCGTATGGCAGCCTGTGATCTGACGGTGGTGGGGCCAAAGTGAAGCATAAAACAATTTAAAACTGAAAAAATTAAAAATATAGTAAATAAAAGCTGTGACAGAGTGAATTGGTCTTGTACTTATAGAACCGGCGGGTTCACTAACTGAACTGGCCAATTCACTAATTTAAATGGCCAGTTCTATTGACAACTGTCTGATTCGTATGGGGAACCGACCATTTCCCAATATATTGGGGGAACCGGCCCCTAGATTCCTAATCCAGATCGGGCGATCGATGTTTTTTAAAACCTTGATTGAGTTTTTTAAAAGATGAAACATTATTATTGGTTGGATTATTTCTTAAGGGTAGACACATTGCGATCTTTGAGGGTAGAAATTTTTCTTCTGCTTCTTTTTTGATGACTTGTGTTTGTTCTCTCCAATCATGGAACTTATGCAGCCTCCTTTAAGTACCCTACTTGGAATGTGATTGCCTACTTTGGTAGGTGATCGCTTATACGATCTCAATTCTGTCTCTCCCGAAAATGATTTCTTAGAGATCTTGGGTTTTTGGCCCATAGGATCGTGCTCCCAGTTTCATGGGAACGTGTTTCCGTTATGTGTTTGTGTTCCTGGATACTATAGATTCTAATTCCTGGGTGTGGTGGTTCTTGTTCCTAAGAGTAACCGGATCTAGATTCCATTACATTGGAGCACGTGGATCATTGTAAATCACATCCAGATCCCACCAATATGGGATCATAATTCTAATATATATATATATATATATATATATATATATAAAGAGAGAGAGAGAGATCCCTCAAGTAATATTTTATGATAATTTATAGTTTACTTTTTACACAGAGTTTTACTTTTACAGGTATAAATAATTCCTTGCAATCCTCTAAAACAAATTTTTCATCTTCATTTTTCATTTAATAAGCAATAACAAATATGCTCATACCTTTTTGTTTTAGTTATGGATGACTTAACTAGGTACATACAAGATGGGGTACCATAGTGCATATTGTTTGCAGATGACAATTTGAGTCGAAATGGCATCAACACAAAGTTATAACTTTGGAGGGATGATCTAGAATCTAAGGGGTTTAAAATTAGTCAGATTAAGACATAGTTTTTGGAATGCAAGTTTAATAATAAAAGGAGTAGAGATGAGGAAGTAGTTAAGATTGATGGCCAGGAACTGGACACGATTTCTGTGGCCAGCCCGCATATTGTAGAAATGCGGGCTTGGTAATAATATTTTTTTAAATATAATTTGATCCTATTTTTAGAGAATATATAATCTTTAACATGGAGGTCATGAATATGAAATTTTTTTTTTTTGAAAACTAGAAATAATAATTATATTAAGAAAACATTTGGACCATTAGTTAAACTTGTTTGTAGATGGACCACCTATTTGCATCCATCTTTAAGATGGATGCTTTATACCTCTGAACCGCATATTGTAGAAATGCAGTCCAGTCCACATGAAACAATTTTCCCCAGGAAATACCAAAAGAGCGCACTTTTGATATATTGGGCCGATAATCCCAAAAAATGGAGAGATTAAGGAAGATGTTACACATAGAATTAAAACTGGGTGGGCGAAGTGGAGATGTGCAACCGGAATTTTATGTGATCGTCGCACACCATGGAAGCTAAAGGGCAAGCTCTATAGGATAACTGTGAGACTAGCTTTACTTTATGGGGCGGAATGTGGGATGGCCAAGATACAAAATATCCATAGAATGAATGTAACTGAGATAAGGATGGTGAGATGGATGAGTAGCAAGACAAGAAGGGATAAAATGCGAAATGAATAGATTTGGAAGAATTTAGGTGGGGCACCAATTGACTATAAGATAAGAGAAAGTAAACTTAGGTGGGGCTGGCCCTGTGTAGCATAGACCCTGTACATCACTTGTTAGGAGGTGCGAGCTAGTTCAATTGGAAGGCTAAAAAAGGGTAGGAGGTAGGTCCAAAAGGACATGGTTGGAGGTATTGAGAAAAATACGGGGACTTATGGCCTCATTGAGGGAATTACACTTAATAGAGCAGAGTTGCGGACTAAGATTCATGTAGCTAACCCCAATTAATTGGGAAAAGGCTTTGACGATGATGATGAAAAAACAAATTATTTCATCTATATATAGTTCACAAAGCTATCCAAATAAAAACATGGCTGCAACGCAGCTTAAGTTTTGTACTTAAAAAATTAAAACTATAAAGGTCATAGTTCATCTAATGAATTGATTTATCTACTATATTACTATAATGAACTTTGGAGTAATTTAAAGTTTTATATTTATTTGATAGAAGTTTAGGATTTCATATTATTAATTAACAACGTTGCTAACTACCTCAAAGCCCGAAAGCCCTATATAAACTTACACATGGATCTCGTTAGAGCTCACTCCTATAAAATTTATCCCTCGCTCCATACTATATTGGATCATTTTTCTAATTGAGCTCTCCCAAGTCAGGAAATTCAAAACTTTGAGCTCGGGAACTTTGTTTCCAAATCAAAGGATCTCGCTTCCCAATATTATAATAATCAATCCCATCTATTTGAAGAGCTCAATCCCCAACACACACAGACCATGTTCCTTATGTTTGAGGCTGTATAGCCATCAATCCCTAACATGGGGATCTTTGGGGTAGCTTCGATCCATCAATCTTGCCCCCGATATCAGAACCATTCCCAACAACTATGGCCCAGTTCATAGTTATCGGGAGCGAGAGCGTCGGATCGACTTCTACCCTATGCTCTGGAGCTCGAGAGAGCGAGTTCTGGTGAGGGTAAAAGTAGCAGATCGAGATCCCATATGAACAGGGAGCGCGTTCCCAATAGATTGGGATCGAGATCCCTAATTAACAGGATTGCATTCCATGTCAAATGGGATCGTGTTCCATATTCATTAGGATTGTGCTCCCATTGACAACAGGATCGTGCCTTCATCTAAGAATGATTGTGTTCCTAGATGAAAAGGATTGAGCTCCATTCAAGGAAGGATCACGTTCCGTGCATGATTAGTCTGTGCTCCCATCGTTGAACTCCACTTTTATGAAAATTTGGCATAAAAAATAATTATTTTTTAAAAAAATTAATTTTATTTAAGAAGTTTCTTTTAGGAAGTTCTGGGAACGTAGGAATGGAGTTCTGGAAAAGTACGGATCGTGCTCCTAAAATTTTTGGAGCGGGGATCTATTTTATTCTGGAACGAGATCCTAAAATTTAAGGAAGGCATTTTGTGCAGTATCGGGAGCGAGCTCCGTTGTGCATGGGATCGAGAATCCTATAAATAAAAGCAAGCTCCCAAAAAGTAGGGAACGGGTTCCGGTCGAGATCCCGGCTACGGAGCGTCGGAGCTGGGTTTTGAGCAGGAGCGCCACCCTAGTTGGGCACTTCGATAACTATGGTCCAGTCAAATATAATCTTCAATCTGCATTTAGATTTTTTATCAGTTCATGCCTTTGGGGTTGTATGTGCTTCACGGCATGGCACATTTGACATTCATTGCTGCAATTTATGAAGATAACTTCTAGAAAATCTGAAAAAGCTTGTGTAATTGACAATCAACTTTAGAAGGTAGACATGACTAATTTAAAGAAGACTAGATTGTTTGGGATATGGATAGGGATTTCATCACCTATGGGTGACACTGCAGTGGTTGCCACTTATTGTAGGCTGTCCAATGCCAGATCTGCCCTACACCCCTTTGGGCAATTTGAGGGTGCTTTCCTATCTTCTCCAAGAACCACTTCGTATTTTTTTTTTTTTTTTTTTTTAATTTTTTGGAATTATGCTTGGATGAAATGAGTCAACTTAAAAATTTTGGGGATAAAATTATCATTTGGATGGTTTGTGATGACTGTTGACTGTTTGAATGTCTCCATGGGGTTGACGAAATTCTTAAGCTTCAAATATTTAGTGTGAGGCATGTACCTGTGCATATACTTGTGTTTATGAGACAAAATGTGGGTAGTATTCCTGGTTCTGGTTGTAATAACAAATTATGCTTATTGGAAGATTCATGTTTTCTTCCCAGAGTTGCCGCTTCTACACTTGCTTCTCATCCTTTGGTATTTGCCACTCTTTCAAGTTTGAACTCGGAACAGCTTTCTGATGCTGCTGTAAATGGTATGATAGAGAACTCACCACCATGTTCACATCATGTTGTTGTATGTTGTGTTGGATTTTGTTGTACTTTCTATTCTCTAGTTCTGAGAGGCACTTTGTTGGATACGCTCCTTGTACGATTCTTGTGAATAAAACACGGGATCATTTTTCATGAATCACAGCAAATTGTGAATTAAATCTGATGCTACCTTGTAAAAAAAATATGCAGCTGCAATATCACTTCCTTATTATTGTATTGTGCAGATATAGGTGTTGGGCGTCTTGTTAGTATGTTTTGTCATTCTGTTCACAGGGCAACATTAATGATCTGATCGGCTTGGGGATAGTTATCATCATCTCTCTTTTCTGATATTTAATATATCATTGATTGAAGAGATTTTATGTGTCATACGGCACAAAGTTCAGACAAGCATATAACTGTACAGCAAATAAAAACTTTGTGTTTAGTTGTTTCAGTTATGTCAACCAACAATTAGTGAGCCTGTGAGATGTGTCCTCATTAGGGTTTGATTGTGTTTATACATTCTATATTGAGCATTGGTTTTCTTGATTGGTACATCTATATTGAGCACCATTCACTCTGAAGTTTGTCACTTTCATGATCTGACATCTTTCTGTGCTTATCTTGTAAGAATTAAATCTGTGATCAAAGTTATAGTTGCCAGACCCAAAAATTCATAATGAGTTTTTGTTCTAACTGTATTATTAAAGTGATGGATTGCAAAAATTCTTTTATTCTGATTGCGTGACATCAGTTTAGAAATGTATCTAAACTACATTATTAAGTTAGAGTTAAGGGGTGGACACAGGTCACTAGAATAAAAAAGGACCTATACCTAGTGAGTATTTAGCGTAAGTGACCTTTTAAAATAGGTACAAATTATAGCACACACGTGAGAGATTTTAGAGAGCAGGGGGAGGGGGGTGTGAGCTAGAAATCCCTATATAACACATTTCCTGAATAAGGTCATTCTAAAATTTTTCTACAATACAATGGAAGTGATAATTATAAATAAAAGGAAAGAGTTAGGATAATAGTAAGTCTTAAGCTCTAAAATTTAGTTAAAGATATGGATGTCTCTCTTTGGAAGACATATCCATAAAAATCGACAAAAAAGAAAGGCGATTCCATATTAGATTAGTGTTGATATAAGTTGTTAGTACTCCCCAAAAATCTCTCCCAATAAAAATCGTTAGCTCTCTCTGTGCCTTAGGTAAAAAGGTGAGAGAGACAACGGGCTTGAGGTAGAGAGAAAGTAAGACATCATCTTTGAGGATGGGAGGGCGTGACTCATGAGGTAGAGAGAGAAAGAAAAACACTGTATTTAAATTAGAAGGTCTCTTTAAAGATCACATGTTTAGAGATTTTAGGAGTTTATCATTGATAGAAACATGGGATAAATATTAATCTCTAGATCTTTGCAAACTTGTCTATTAAAAGTAAACGTAATAGGAATCTTCCCCTAAGCCTTGTCCTACTAATCCCTCTTTCCAAACCCCATCGTGCCGCAACTACATACTCTTTATCTCATTTCTTCATGGTTGCCGCAAGGGGGTCTTCTTCCATCTACAAGTTAGTGGTAAAGAGTTCTTTCTGTTTCTCTTGGTTGTATATTTTTAATACAAGTTTATTGAAAACCTTGAATGGGAGAGAAGATGCATTTGTCTTTTCAAGTTATGATGTGAATGTCTTCATCTTTCTGTAACTAATAAGTGAGTTAGGCTCACTCCATGTCTGTAGGGTTTCTTAAAAAATGGCTAGATTGGACAACAATATTATGACATGAGAGACGAGATGTAGGGTTCCTAACCTAGTGTTTGGCCATGTGTGGCATCAACCTAGTAGAACATCTGTTAGGAGGTACGAGTTAGTTCAAGTGGAAAGATTAAAAGGGGCAAGAGGTACCAAAAGGACGTGCTTGGAAGTAGTCCAAAAAGATATGGGGACTTATGGCCTCACTGAAGGTATGACATTTAATAGAGCAGACTGGCGGACCAGGATTCGTGTAGCCGACCCCAAATAATGGGAAAAAGGCAATGATGATGATGATGATCTTTTTTTTGTGTTGAATAACAAATACAGGGTTAGGATCACTGGATCTCTGCAGGGTTTCTGAATACGTGGTTAGATTGGAAAGCAATGTTATGACATGAATGCTAAGAGAGAAAGGATGTCTTAATTTATTTATTTTTATTTTAGAGCATATCTTATTTTTCTCTGTTGAATAATATATTTTCTTTGTTTTTTAGGATTTTCTAAAATATATATATTCTAATTTCAGATGTTTATATCTTAAATATTTTTATATATATTTTTTGAATGAGGTTAACGATTGTATTACTCAAAAAGCATCGGAAAACAAGAGAGACTCGAGAGTGCCCACAGGCCGGGTCTCTCGATAAAAAAATAGATTACTACAGTGTGACCCTATACAAAAAATTGGGTCTTATAAGACTTGCCTGATTACAAAAGATGTACACAGGAAAAGCAAAATACAATGGACCCGCATAGGTCCAGAGCAAAAAAGGAGATGGACCAGTGACGAAAGTATGAACAATGTAGCAACACAAAAAGTCGTGGCTATACGAGAGCATCTACTTGGGTCGGAGCACCATCCTTAGCTAGAAGATTTGCAAACTCATTTGACGTCCTTTAGATATTTATCCAGGAGACGATTATATCCCTACAAGTATATGCAATCTCATCAAAAATAGAGGATAGGTACCAAGGAGGGGGAGCGTTTCCTGTAGCCAGGATATGATATTTTTGGCATCCCCCTTGACAAGCAACTGAGATCCCCAAGAGTGGTCGAATCTTTTTAGTCCCAACAATAGTGCCATGGATTCAGCGTATTGAGAATTTGCATGGTCTAATTGCTCGGAGAAAGTGGCCAGGATGTTGCCACTGTGATCTCGAAAAACTCCTCTAGCTTCTGCTAGGCTTGGGTTACCCAATGAGCATCATCAAAGTTACGCTTGATGGTGCCTTTCGGTGGTGGCAGCCAGTTATTGGGTCTTAAGACCCGATTGGGTTTGAGATGGAGGATGTTTTCCCATTAGCGAAGGAAAGTATTAGCTGAAACCCAGGTAAAGCCCCTATGATTGGTGGCCCAAAGATTACTAAGGAAGTAACCTTGTAGAAGATGGCTGGAACTTCACTCGTGAGGCCTTGAAAGATCCTGGAGTTTCTTTCCAGCCTAAGAACCCAAATAGAAGCTGCGATAGAAGCCCTCCAGAGGATTTTACCAGCCTTTGGCTAATGAGAAATGAGAGATGAAGAGATGAGAGCCGGAATGGATGGTGGAGTGACCCATGAGAGGCCAAACAGCTTGAAGATTTGACTCCATAGGTCGAAAGTTAGGCTGCAGTGAATGATCAGTTGGGGGTTCGTTTCCTCCTCACAAAGACACAAAGCACACTTGTTGGGGATCGAAATCCCTTTCCTTTGGAGGTGGTCTACTATGAAGGCTCTTTGGGAGCAAGCAATCCAGTTGAATGCTTGCACTTTAAGTCGTGCAATGGTGGACCAGACCTTGGAGAGAATCGAGATTGGGTTGAGAGGGAAGGTAGGTGGTTGAATAAGTATTTTATAGAAGGAGGCCACCGTAAATGAACCAGTGCGGGAGAGATTCCACACAAAGGTATCCCTCCTTGAGAGAGTAAGGAAGGTGGAATGAAGAGAAGCTGAAAGGGATATGAATTGCCTTGTTTCCTC
Source organism: Amborella trichopoda (assembly GCF_054954075.1). Lineage (NCBI taxonomy): Eukaryota > Viridiplantae > Streptophyta > Magnoliopsida > Amborellales > Amborellaceae > Amborella > Amborella trichopoda. The sequence goes on from NC_142339.1 coordinate 17,513,115, forward strand.
CTCTGAAAGGTGGCGTCTGAAAGAGGGATTCCAGACTCTGCGATCCCCAGAGGCAACCATCTCCTCTGCAACAATGGAAGTTTCGTTAGAGGCGAGAGAGTAGAGAGAGGGGAAGAGGTCCCTTAGTGGAGTGTGGCCTAGTCGAAGGTCTGACCAGAAGCGCACTCTAGTTCCTTCTCTAGGATGAAGACGTGTGAACTGCTTGAACATATAGAGGGATGTCAAGAAGGACTTCCATGCTCCTGAGGCCCTTCTCAAAGATCTCCCCTCGGGGACCCAAGAATCTTTCGGGATTCTTTGCTGCGGAGGACTTGGGCCCATAGAGAGTTGTTCTCGGTGGCCAGTCTCCACCACCATTTCCCTAACAAAGCTTAATTGTGCTTTCTTAGAATCCTGATACCTAGTCCTCCTTGGAGTTTTGGAAGGCAGACCTTTTCTATTTTTCTCAGCTTCTCTTGATTTAGAGGAAATTCTTCATCAATTGATCTAGGCGATTGGCTATCGAGACGGGCATGTGAAATAAGGACATGAGGTAGACATGAGAGTTTTCTAGGGTAGCTTTGATGAGCGTGGTCTGCCATGCGAAGGAGAGGTAATTCCCTTTCCAACTTGTCAAACACTTGTCTACTTTGTCTATTATTTGTGACCATTGTCTATTCTTTGGTTTCCTCAAACCCAGAGGTAAACTAAGGTATGTGGTAGGGAGGTCCTCCACTTTACATTCCCAATTAGGGATGAGAGCTCTGATATCAAGATTGGAGAGAGCTACCCCAATCATTTTTTATTTTTCCATAAATTTTTTATTTTTCCATATTTACTTTGAACCCCATCGTGATCTCAAAGCATTTGAGGAACAAGCTCAGATTATCTATTTCCTCCAGTGTAGCATCAAGGAAAACTAACGTGTCATCTGTGTGTTGCAGGTGAGACACGATTGGGCCTTGTGTACTACTTTTGAAATCAGAGAGTAGGTCTATCTGGTACAATCAACTGTTGGAACGGCTAAAAACTTCCACTAAGATGTAAAGAGGAAAGGGGAGAGAGGGTCTCCCTGGTGGAGTCCCCTAGAGGATGGGAAGAAACCCTTTGGGGATCCGTTGATGAGGACTGAGAAGTGAGGGTTGGAGTAGCTGTCCCTCATCCACTTCCTTCAGCGAATTCCAAACCCCATCCTTGACATGGTTTCGTCCAGAATTGACCAGTCAATGTGGTCATAAGTCTTCCTCCCAATCTATCCTAAAGATTAAGAATGGTTTTTTGGAAAGATGTCTGGAGTGCAGATACTCATGTGCCACCATGACCCTGTCTAGAATTTGCCTGTCTTTAATGAACATAGATTGGGATGGGGAAATGACTAGGGGAAGGACTTGTTTTAGCTTGGTTGCCAAAACTTTAGTGAAGATCTTGTAGGAAGAATTGACCAAGCTAATTGGTCAGAAATCCTTCAGTTCCTCTGCCTCTTCAATCTTGGGGACATGAGCGATGAAGGTGGCATTGATGTCTTTGTGAAGGATTCCATGGAGAAAGAATTCATCAAAGAAGCTCTGAAAGTCTGCCTTGAAAGTGTCCCCAAAGAGCTTGAATGGGGCTAAGGGAAAGCCATCGGGGCCAAGGGATTTGTCTTTGGCTAGATCATCGTTTGCCTTCAAGCTCTCTGATTCGGAGAAAGGACGTTCCAACCATTGAAGCCAAGGATCAGGAAGGGTTAAAAATTACAGATTTCCCATTCTAGGTCTAGGGCTCGAAGGCACGGAGTATAGATCCTGGAAGAATGCTAGGATGGCAGATTGAATCTCAGCTGCTTGGTCCAAGTTACGATTGCCGACCTTAATAATAGAGATGGAATTGTCTCTTTGCGGCAGTTGGCAATCCTGTGGAAGAATCCAATGTTGTGGTCCCCTACTTTTTGCCAACTGACTCTGGACCTCTGGAACCAATACAATTCTTCCTTTTTAAGGGTGAAAAAATATTCCAACTTAGTTTGAGTCTTAAGGTTGGATTCAGAAGCAGACAGAGGCCGGGACTCCTCAGTTCTATCTAGGTTTTGAAGGGTATTTAACCGGGAGCTCTTAATTTGAGATTAGTTCCTACAAATTGAACTGCTCCAGGTTTTAAGAGAGGCTTTGAGGAGTTGAATCTCTACTCGAAACTACGGGGAAAAGGAGTTCCACCAAGTTGGAATGAGAGAAGACAAGGAATACTCTTCAAGCCAAGTTAGTTTGAACCGAAAAGGTTTTTGTCCCCTTTGGACAGCTTGAGTATTCAGAAAGGATGGGGCAATGCTCCGAAGTTGGTTTCGGCAGAGTCAGAGCGTGCAAACCTGGAAATTTAGGAACGTATCCAATTTAAAGAGAGATGTTTGGGATGAGTGGTCAGACTAGGTGAAAGGTTTCCCTGAAGGTGAATGTCTAAGAGATCGTTGTGAGAGATGAAATCCGAGAAGTCCAACATTCCTTGAGAGATGTTGGAGTTGGAATTTCTCTTGTAAGACCATCTTGTGATATTGAAATCCCCTCCCAGACACCTAGTAGAATGAGGAAGGGATGCTACGAGGTCAAGTTCTGCCCAAGTTGTGGTCTGAGGGATGCGGAGTTGCGGCCATAGATAGCCGAGAATTTCCGTGGAAAGCCATTGGAAATTCAAGAAGGTATAACTGTAATGGAGAACTCCCCTACGTGGGAAGAGAGAAGGAGGTGTTCCGATGGGTTCTTGACTATAGGCTACCCATATTCCGCCTGAAGTTCTGACAACAGGAAGGAATACCCACTGGCAGGGTCTTCTACCTCAAACTTGGCGGACTAATTGAAGGGAAGGGGTCGGCTGTTTAGTGTCAGTGAGGGATAAAATAGAGGGGTGATGTTTAGAGGTCATATCCCTGACTGCATCCCGTTTGAGGGATTCTCCCAAACCGCAGACATTCTATGAGAGAATTTTCATGGTGAAACTAGGGTTGCAGAGGAGGAGGCCAGTTTGGGGGACCTCCTGAGAATAGTGGGGAGCGTCAAGGGGGGACCTTCTAAAGCTGGTCTATCGTAGTAGACGAGGAGAACAAGTTAAGGATCTCCCTTTGTCCTCTTAAACTCACCTTCAGTCTGCTCTGTGCATCCGAGAGGATGAATTGGTGAGACGGGCCTTCGGGTCCATGGGGAAGCCCCATAATCCTAAAGATCTCATTCATTTTGTTTAACTCTCTGTTACTCCCATCACCGTCGACCCCCTCTGGACTAGCTTGCCGTTTAGTGCCATCCAAGGGGGGAGAGATGGGCATGGTACGTGGCTTGGTGTCCTCTTGAGTGGGAGAAGTTGGTAAAGCGAAGGGGTTAGCCGAGTAAAGGTCTGGTGGCAGCAAAGGTAGAGGCTCAAGGTAAGAAGACGAGGGAAGGTCATTGGGGTTAAAAGGAGCAATAGGTTCAGAGGTTGGGGCATCAAAGGTGGAAGTTTGGAGGGTGTGTCGGGGAAGGGAAGAGGGGGGACTTAGAAAACCACCCGGAGAGGGTAGAGACGAAGAGGGTGGTGGCCGAGGTTTGGTTTTCTAGGTGTGGAACATGTAATGGGGTAGGGGGAAGTTGCTAAGTGGGGCCGGAACCTGCAAGGGATAGAAGGGAGAACTGAGAGTTGGAGTAAACCTTGGATAAAACGATGTTGGGCATAGGTACAGAAATGGCAAGGTTCAGGCGAGTCAAAGGGCAGAAGAGTCTAGGATGACGAAGGGTCAAGGAGGGGTGGGTAGGGAAGATGAAAAGTCCTGACTCGGCATATGGGGACCAAGAGAGGGGTGAAAGGAAAGTAGGGGGCGAGAAGGGTAGAGAGGAAGGCAGGATCAAGAGGAGAAGGGTCCGCTAAGTGAGCTGCCACTATGCCAAAGGGAAATTGAGACCACTCCATTGGGTTGACATTGGGAACAAGTTGGGTAGGGGAGGGAGGAGGAGAATCTTTGGAAGGAGCAGAGTAAAGAGGGGTGGTGGTCAGGGGTGATGAGGGTTTTGGTGGAGGCAAGAGAGCCCGAGGTTAAGGGTCGAGCGATGCTAAGGGAGGCACAAGGGGAGGGAAAGGGTTAGAAGTCAAGCGATGGACGCTCGCCGAGGGTGATCTTCAAGGGTGAGGGTGGTGGAGGAGGAGGAAGTTTGAGGGAAGGCTGAAAAGGGAAGCAAGGGTGGAGAGGTAGATGAACAGTCAGGGGCAAAAAGAAGAAGAGCAGGTGAGAGGAGGGGAAAAGCCAACCGAGGCATCGGGGGCAATTGTTAGGATCTTGAGGTGGGCAGACTCAAGGGTTTGGCAGGTATCGCTAAATGGGTTGAGGGGAAAGGACGGCTTCTCTTCATCTGATGGCCGGAAGGGTTCAGGGGTAGGTAGGGGAGATAGAACGGACGAGGAAGGCGGCGCAGGATGGAAGGTCCAGCTGGACAGGCCTGATTGCAGGTGGACGAACGGACAGAATCTACAGGTGTCGAGCGGGTTTCAGAATTCCTGGGGAGAGGAGCCTTTTGGGGTGGTTTAGAGGGCGGGGAGGGGCGGCCTACAATTAATGGATTTGCCACGTGTCCCGATTGCAGGGACAGGCCGACTGGCCAGACGATTGAGACAAGGGAGGTCGACGTAGACTAAAATGTGTTTACCATGGTGATGAGGATGGGAGCCATGTGACTCTGGTAAGGCCGTCGATGATCTGTCACCAGAGCGGCCTTGGGGGCTCGAGCAACTAGGAGAAGGGATGCCACCTGAGATCGAGAGCGGTTGGAGAGAGACGTGTCGTTGGTCGAACCTGCCATGGGGGCTTGCTTGTATGGCACGTGGTCTCTAGATGACTATCGGGAGTGGTTTCGTGCCGCTGGTAGGGTGCGTTCAAGGAGAAAGATGGCTAGTGGCGCTGCTTAGGGTGGAGGTGTTTCTCAATTATTGTGGTCCAGATCAAGGAGGGGGGGGGGGACTTGAAGAAAGAGGGTGAAGGCGGAGAAGCCGCAATCCACGAAAGATGTAACCAGTTGATGGAGGAGATAAGCTGTGTGTCTAGGACCTCCAAGAGGAGGCGGATGGAACCCAGAGAGAGGACTTTAATGGATTTCCAGTGGATTTCAATCAGGGAACCACAGGCCTCCGCCACTCTCTGGAATGTGGAAGGGGACGACACATGGAGAGGGATGTAATCAACCGTGACCCAAACTCTGTTTCCGGAATGACCCGTCCTTTGGGGACCAATTTCAGAGTTGTAAGGCTGCCCCTTTGAAGGAGTAGAAGGAGAGGTCCTGTAGAGCTTGATGGGCACTCTCTGTTGAAGGGAAACTGAATAGAATTTCATCCTTCAAGATGCGACGGCAACCAAGATGGGGCTTGGCGCATAACTGTTGGGCCCATTTCTTGACTCCCCTGGTATCATCCCGTTTAGGTTGAATACTTCCCACTAAGGAAGACAAAAGTTTGGCTTTGAGAGGGGCTGACTCCTCTGCCAGGGTGGAGAGGATGAAGGGGAGATTCGGAGAATAGAGCCTCGGAGCGGGAGGTTGAGCACCAGGGGAGAGGGAGGGAACTCTGAGACCAGGAGGAGGAGAGGGCGGGGTGGAAGCCACCACCGGGGAGAATGAAGCGTTCGGAGGGGCTGACTTGGGTCCCCGAACAAAGGTTGATGGTGGTTGAGGCGGCAACCTTTTGGGGTAAAGGCTGTAGATCTTGTTCCTGTCAAGGGGCGAAGGAAGACACAGGATCCTCGTCCTCTTCTCTTGCTTTTGTCTTTGTACCAAATTACACATTATTTAAAATATTTTTATAGTGCTTGGTTAGGTGTCTCGATCTCACCCTCCGGGTCGGGATGACCTGGTGGCGTGGTCCCGGGTTCAAGATGGACCTGGGACTTGAGATCGCTTTCTCGGGAAACGCCTAAGCGAGACGCGAGCAAGAATATCAACTGGTGAGAGAGGAATTGGGTGGTGAGGCGGGACTTTCCTCACGTGGGTCCGTGACACGCTCGGGCTGGCTCGCATGGGCACCTTCTTAGATCACGTAGAATGCCCCTTGACCTGTGGCCGGTTTAGAATCGTCTCCCATGACTCGTTTCTTTTTTCCGGCAACCATACACACACATTAAAATATAGACAAGTGGGTCAGAAGACCCCACCTTGTCTTTGAATGAATGCACACAGTCGTGTACATTCGAGGGGATAATGAAGGAACAATGCCATTTGGTCCATGTCAATTGGACAACCTTCTGATGTCCTCTTTAACAAGAGATTCACGACATTATTTTTTAATGAAAAATGAAAGCAAAAAGGGGTGAGTTTAAGAAAATGAGGAGAGACAAAGAAAGACAGAGAAAGAAAAGAGTAGAATAAAGGAACGAAGATCAGTTTTGGCTTTCACCTGATTCTTCAGAAAGAGAGAGAGAAGAAAGTGGAGATAGAAAAGAGAAATGAAGGCCAAGTATGTCTTTCAACTAGTCCTTTATAGAAAAAGTAAAGAGAAACATTTTTAAAGAAAAGAGGAACAAGGGGCTAGTATGCCTTTCAACTAGTCATTCATAATGCTAATGAATAAAGAGAAATAAAGAGAGAAGGCTGGTTTATTTTATACCCAGATCCTTCAAAGAAGAAGATAATGAAAAGAAACAAGAAAGTTAAGAGAGAAGAGAGAAGGAGAAGAGAGATAAAGAAGGAAGAGAAGAAAGACACAAGCGGCGGCTTAGCTGCCGTTAGTGTTGAGAGAGAATAGACAAAGAGAGGGAGAACACAGACGGCGGCTTAACTGCCGTTTGTGAGGAGAGGAAGGGAAAATGAGAGCGCACAGACGGTGGCTTCACTGCCATTTGTGAAAAGAGAGAGGATGAGAGAGAACATAGACAGTAACTTAGTTGCCTTTTGTAAAAAGAGAGGAGAGAGAGTACACAGATGACGGCTTAACTGCCGCCTGTGAAAAAAGAGAGGGAAGAGAGAGAATACACGGACGACGGCTTAGCTGCCGTTTGTGAAAAGAGAGAAGGAAGAGAGAGAATACGTGACGGCGGCTTAGTTGCCATTTGTGAAAAGAGAGAGGGAAGAGAGAGATTACACAAACGGTAGCTTAGCTGCCGTCTGTGAAAAGAGAGTAGGAGAGAGAGTACACAGACGGTGGCTTAGCTGCCGTTTGTGAAAAGAAAGAAGGAAAAGAGATAGTATGTAGACGGTGGCTTAACTGTCGTTTGTGAAAAGAGAGAAGGCAGAGAGAAAGAAGAGAGAGAGAATACAGAGACTGCAGCGAGGCCCGCCAAAAAGGGTAGGCCCACGTTGCTGCCCCTGTGTGAGGAGAGAGACAGAGAGAGAGTACAAAGACCGCAACGCGGCTCGCCATAAAGGGTAGGCCCACATCGTTGTCCCTGTGAGAGAGAGAGAATACAGAGATCGCAATGAGGCCCGCCAAAAAGGGTAGGTCCACATCGTTGTCCCTGTGAAAGGAGAGAGATAGAGAGAGATTACAGAGACCATAACGAGGCCCGCTAAAAAAGGTAGGCCCACGTCGCTGCCCCTATGAAGAGAGAAAGACAGAAAGAGACAAAAGAAAGAAAGGGATAGAAGAACAGAGAAGAAAGGAAAGGAGAAGAGAGAGGAAGGAAAGAAACATAGAAAGGAAAAATGCAGAAAGGGAAAGGAAAGAAAAAGAAAGAGAAAGGAAAGAAGAAGAAGAAGAGAGGGAAAGGAAAGAAGACGAGAGAAAGGAAAGGAAAGAGAGTAAGGAAAGAAGCAGAGAAAAAAAAAAAGCAGAGAGAAAGGAAAGAGGGAAAGAAGAGAGAGAAAGAAGAGAGCGAAAGGAGGGAGAGAGAGAAGGGAGAAAGAAGAGAGAGAAAGAAGAGAGAGATAGAGGAGAGAAAGAAGAGAGAGAAGGAGAAGAGGAGAGGAGAGAGAAAGCTACCTTTAATGCCCAAAGGTACCCACCAAGATCTTCTCTCTCCTCTCTCTCTTTCTAGACCGTGACCCAAAAACTTAAATGAAAAGCCCAAATTTTAGTGATCAAAGAAGGGTCGTTTACATGAGCACATCACGTGCTTATATAGATTTTAAGTCCAAACATGGGTGGATGATCAAATTCTAACCTAATTGTGGAAAAATAAGAATTAAATGAATTAAATAAAATTAAGAAATTAGGGGTAAAATGACGATTTTGCCTCTTACCCACAAATCCTGAAATTCCAATTAAGTCCTTGTCATGGCCATGCAACCTTTGCGATCTTCCGGGGTCCGTTCGGGATCCTTCCAGTCTTCATCCGGCCAAAAGATTATTCTTTTCTTGATCGGCTCGAGAAGATGATCGTTTTGATAACTATTTTGAGCCATGGATTGGACTTTCGGGACACGATCATGATGCAGCAAAAACACGGGAAAATGTGCGACCTTAGATTTAAGATTCGGCCCGTTTCTCAGTGTTTTTCGTCGATTTCTTCATTGTAGCATGACAAGCATGTTGCCATGAAGGTTTTGCAAAAAGAACGGCTCGATGTGGTGCTTGGACGACCGTTTTTCAAATTGGAAAACTTTGACAGGAGTTTGGATTCTGATGACCGAAATTTGCCACTTTTCATCCCTGATTTCTGACGAATCCATCCGTCCATCACGTGTGAAGTTCGACCCGGAGGAAGCTCTTGACCTTGTGGTCATAATGAGTCTGATTTTGCGTCCATCTGACGTGTGAGAGCCGTGATGAGGGCATTTGATGAAGGGGACGTGCTGCTGGAATTCTCTGCTACTTTTGGAACTTTTCGGCAAACTTCTCTCTTCGATTTCTCTCGACTCAGGCCATGTCATTGTGCGTTCCGCATATCAAATCGACCAGGTCAATGAGACGAACATTCTCCCAAAAATTGGGCTTGATTCGACCTGGGATGGGGATGATACGACCATGAAAAGTTTGCCCCAGAGATGGTGAAGTACAATTTCAATTAATGGAAGCTGGTTTACCGAAGGTGCACCGTAGTAGTGTAGGACCTAACTTGCTCCAAAAGCGTCCAAATGCACCGAAAATTGATACCCAGAGGTTTTCAAACGTTCAAAATCCAATGGCGATGGTCTGGAGATCGTTTGACGCTCCGATAATGGTGTTGTAGTTGAGGGTCCGATTTTAGCATGATAAAGGCGGAATTTCTCAAAACTGTTTTGTCGTCTGCACTGCCTTAAACTCGTCAGATTGCGACGAAACTTGGCAGATATTCTTCAGAGACCCTTAGCCACGTTCCTGGTTCTTCTTGGGGCATTCTGAGACTGTCGGAAATTTCACTTCTGGATCAGGGCTTATTGTCCTAAGGCTTCCGTAGTCCACAAGTGTTCTGGTACCTATAGTCCTAGGTTGCGAACTGCTCTCCTTATTTGCACCGGGGATACAAGTGTTGAAAAATACCTTCAAACATTGCTTCCTTCAAATTAGCCATATTTTGATATCTTTTTTACTTATTTTCTTTTATTTTTCTATTTTTTTTTATATATTTCTACATGCAACGCATGTGAGTCTACTAGTAGGTTTTAAACTTCAAATTGGTCTCTCTTCCTAGACTAGATATCACTAACCTGAACAATAAAAAAGAAAAAAGGAGAAAGAAAAAAAGGAACAATGTTACGATGTTGTTTTGTTCACTGGGCATAATATCAATCCCTCTTATTGTATTTGGTGGTGGTGTGTGTCCTTATCTTTCCTTTCCTTTCTTTATAAACACATGTTCCTCCTTAAGCTGTAATGTTTTCTATCAAAACAGAAAATTATGGAGTGATAATTAATTCTTCAGAGTTGAAATCTTCTATTTGGTCTTCTGACTGCCTATTCTATGGTTTAATAATGAGGATTGTCTATCTTATTTGGAGAATATACACAGAAATATTGAAGTTCAGAATCTTTTGAATGTTAAATCTGCAGTGTGTCATTGTCTGGATGTCCCCTACTGACTGAGTACACTCTTAGTTGTTCAATTGGGTTTATTTTCCATTGGTTTTGGTTAGTTTTTATTCTTAAACAGCGATTGAGTTGATTATCTCATTCTTGAAATACAATTTTTTTCTACTCTACTGGGTTTTGGAAAGAAAGTATTCCACGTTTTAAAGTTATCACTATGGTATATTTTACACTTGATGCACTTTTCTCATTATAAGTAATTTCTGTATATATGTATCTTGCAGCTACTTGCAATTTGATACACTATACAGCATCAGAAAGCTCAGGTGGGATAAATGCACAGATGCCTTTGATACTAGTGCTTGTGCCTCAAGTGATGGGTCTTAGAGAAAGGTTTGGAACTTCTTTGAAGGATTTGGATCAGGTAACCTTAAAGATCCACAGAGCATTATTGTTATCCCCATCACTATAATTGATACTCCATAAGTTCGTGGAGAAGACTATAAACTTCTGTGAGTAACATATGATTTGCCTGTATTATAGCTTGGTGATGCACATGAAATTGCTTTATTTGTGATGTATATGACTACTAGATCATAAGAGACATACAATGCTTCATTTGAGAGTCCCAATGAACTTAGTCCTTTAACTGGCTGCATCTCGTAGATGTTAATGCCTGCCTGTTACCTTGACTTTTGTGTTGGTCATAACATCTTTATCAAATTTCCGTTTAAAACGTAATTTTCTCAAAGTACTCTGATTTCTTTTAAAAATGTTTTGATATGTTTTTTCTGAAATAATTTCTTCTTATATCATTTTGTTAAGAACTTTTAGAAAAATACTTTTAAAAATTGCCTTGAAAATCATTCTTTTGTGTTTTTTATCACTTTGTGATTGCATATATCTTCCTCTGAGCAGCAACAAGAAATTAGTATTAGTTTATTAGTTTCTTACTTACATTGTGAACTGAAGTTCTTTTTCTTGAAATTTGATATAATGTACCATCTTTCCTTACATACATAAACACATACACGCATATATACACCATTGTTTTAGCTCAACTTCTTTTAAGTCAAATCCAAATCAATCACGTCTTTTCACCCAATGATTTGGGACCAAAATGAATGTGATACTGACCTTTGGATCACCAATGTAGCATTGTTATGCAAGTTGCTAACTATGGGTGATAATTGCTCTCATGCTTTTATGTTCTTTATTTGTGTGGCCCATTTCCGGGTCATATGGTTTCTTGATATCTGTGCTGTAATATATTTTTCCTGTTCAAATAATAACAGTTTTAAGTACATTTTCTTGTCACCCTTCCTTGGTTTCCTTTACAAAATTGTCTAGTCATAATTATGTATAGTTATTTTCTTTTCATATTCCAGATCATATTGAAAGTGCAATGGCTAGTCAGGAGCATAAATGGAATATATTATTTAATAAGGATATGCATGATTATTTCTTAAAATAACGGATGCCTTGATTTTTACATATAAATAATATGTGTGATTGGTTCAACTCTAGAGATCATGCCACACTTTCTTATCTCATTCTTTGTCGCCCACCTCTCTCTGTCCCCTTACATCTTCATCTTTTTCTTCACTTCTCTTTTTACACCTCTGTTATATACTGATCTAACATTTGTAGATTGACCTAGATCTGGTACTTTCTACTTGGTTTCAGAGTAAGGTCAAGATCCGAAGAAGTGGAGGTCGATTATTGAAACTATGCCTGTACTACTGCTGATGTCAGCAGTCCAGCTAGACTGCTTGAGATTGATTACAACCATTTTCTGCAGCTGTTAGATGTGTATCAATGAGCTTTGCAACCACGATTGTATAATCGATTGCTCAATGCACTGTGTAGTGCATTTAGTGTTTACACAATGTATTTAAAGAGAAATCTGAGGGTGTAATTAGATTTCACCAATACTTTGTAACATGTTTATTAGCTTGAAGGAGTAACGATTTCATAACATCAGGTATGGAGTATTCTGGTCTTCAAATCCTATTGTTAAATTTGATGAGACAAACAATTTGGAGTGGTCTAGATTTGTAGGGTTGTTCCTTAAGGGTAGAAAAAAGTTGGATTATATTGATGGTCTTTTTGTAAACCAGATGCAAATGAGCCATCTTATGCAGATTGGGAAGCTGATGAAATGATTGTTATAAATTAGATTTTAAGCTCTATACAACTAAACGTGAGTTGCACATTTATGAATTGTAATATTTCAAAATACTTAGGGACGAAATGGCTAAAGCCTACTGACATGATAGGAATATCACAAAAATCTATGAATTGGAGCAACAAATCAACTATTTGAAACGAAAAGATTTATCAGATGGAGACTATTATGCTCCTAGCTACCAGCCTGTAAATTACTCTCATTGTACTAAAGAACGCAGAGAAAGAGTGGAACAAAAGAAGATATTTGATCTTTTAGGGGGCCTTAATCCTAAATATTAACTTTCAGATGTAACTAGGTGGTGAAATTCTACCATCACTTGGAACGCTATTTTTCTTCTCCTAAAAAAATATGATGAAACTAGCCAGAAAGTTATGGCTGTGCCTATTTGTGAATATGAAAGGTCTGCTATAATTTTCAATTCTTTCAATAGTCATGGTAGTGGCCATAGTGGTGGTCATGGTAGCCTCACACAGGATCAAAAGGATAGGCTAAAATGTAACCATTTTGGAAAATCTGGACATATTAAGGAAACTTGTTAGGATCTCATTGGACGCCATTACTGCAGTACAACTCGGTCTTATGCAGGTGCAACTAGTGAGAAGGCTAGTCATACTGTGTCTCGACATCAAGATGCTAGTGGTCATCTACTTGTGACTATACATCTTCTATACCTGAGGATAAACTGGTGATGACTTCCAAGTGAGACGTTCTTGATCTTAAGCAGCGTGCCTTCACACGTAATGATCCTTATTCTTCATCAAAGTTGCATCTTGCCTATGTAGGTATATCTGCATCTGCACATCATGTTTCCATGACTTCTCAAGCTCCTTGGATCATTGACTCAAGAGCCTTTGAACATATGACTGGCTTGCCCAATCAATTTTCTGCTTATGCCACTTGTTTGAACCTTGTGTTTGTCAGGATAGCTGATGGATCCCTTTTATGAATTTGGTGGAGGAAAGGATTAAGCAAAGCAAAAACAAGAGAAACATGCTAATGGATCGGAGTAATAAAATGAGCTTACAAGCCAAGCTCCATACGCACACTTCTGAATAAACCCTCAAAGATAGAACTCAAAAGCTGACCTCACTCAAAGATCATAACCTATTTACATCTTTAACCCTAGCCAAAGCACGATCTGGACCATCCATTACAAACGTTAAATGACCATTTTTTAAAAAAAAGCGAGAAAGTAGGAAAAGGCAATCTTATCCAAACTATCCAAAAAAAGATGAAACTACCCTTAATTTTGCAATGTGCACTATGATGGTCATTTTCAGGTCTCCAGAGCCCTTCTTTGACAAAATCCCTTTCCACAACCAGTAAAGTAGGATGTCCAGTGCTCTGAAAGATCTCTCCTTAGAGTGCCAATAGGCCCTATTCTGAGCTATGAGCGAAAGTTTATGCACTGTAGAAGGCATGCTGCTCACAAAACTGCTTACATCACAATTACAGGAAAAAGGATTGATCCAATTACTTCTTCTATAAATTTGTTTTCCACTTTTCATGTTCCCAAGCTGTCCAATAATCTTTGATCTCCTAGTGGCCTACTAAAAACTTTGAATTGTTGTAGCATGACCACCTTCCCATCTCATTTTGTTTTTGAGTGATTGGTGACTGCTAGGACATTTGGGTGTAGTTGTGAGGATGGAGGGTTGTACCTTCTAGACACACCAAAACAAGCTTCTATAATTGCTCAAGCGATTGGCATGTTTGATTGCTAATAACGAGGGGATGTATATTTGTGGCACACCCATGTTGGTCATGCTTCTCTTTCCATATTGCATTCTTTGTTCTCTTGGACTTTTTCACTGGTGGGTCAAGTTCAATTACAATGTGAGATTTGAGGGTTCTTGAAACATTATAGAACTTCATTTTCTATCAGTAATGATGAAAAGACTGACACTTCTTTCTCTAATATATGTTTTGAGGTGTGGGGAGCTTCTCAAGGTGTTAGTGTTTTTTATTTTTGGTTCTTTGTTACTTTTATAGATGAGTGCACCATATCGACCACACTTTATCTAATGAAATATAAGGATGAAGTTGCTATCCTTTTCGAGTTTACCATAAAATGGTCAGAACACAGATTATTGCAAATATCATATTACTACATTTTGATACTAGTGGTGAACGTGTTACTAATTTTCTCAGAGAGTTAATGGATCATGGTATAGAGTTCCAAACAACATGTCCTTACAGTGATCAACAAAATGGAGTCGCCAAGCGAAAAAATTGACATTTGTTGTGAATTACTCTTGGCAAAAGTTTATATAAGGTTGCAACCTTATACCAGTAAAAGTAAGGTGTGCTTCAAAAATCTAATAGAAAAGAGTGTTCCGCTATTGGAAAACCTTCCAATTGATCTTCTCTACCTCAAGATCTATAGATATAACAAGAAAAATAAGATTTTCTAGTCCTAAAAATAGTGCATCTTGTAACAAGTTATCTGGACTGTCTATTTTTAATATTTTCAAGTGTTTATAGATCTGCTCGATCTACTTGTTTTTGAAATTTTAAATTTCATCATTAGGGTTGAACATGAATTTTCAAGCCGTTGTAAGGTTTCTGATACGGGAACTACATCTTTTAGGAAAATTTAGAGGTGCACCTTGTACAATATAAGGTGGGCGCCTTATGCAAATCTCACCCATTACTTTATCTATCTTGCTTGGATTGATAGTTCCAAAAAACTTAGGATCCAAAGTTCTTTTTACTGTGGCCTTCTTGATAAATTGTATGGCATCAAGAGTCATTTAGGGCAAGTCTCCTATCCATTTACCTTCTTCTTAGTACCCCATTTCTTTCCATGCCTCCCAAAGTATTTGTAGTGAGTGTTTTCTCTATGTTCTAGGTCATAAGACAAACTTGAACCTGAAGCTATTAATTGTGTCTTATTAGGATATTGTTCAAAAAGCTTGATATTGTTCAAAACGCTAACCACCTAGTCGCTTGAGCGGGCCATGTAGGCGGGTGGGATGCCTCACCGCACCATATGGCCTAGTGTGGGACAGTTATGCTGGCAGTCGACTAGTCGCCTAGGGACCATTGGGTGAGGGCCGAAATTTGCCTAGGAAAAAAGGAAAAGAGAAGAAGTCATTTTCCCCCTTTGAAAAGGCCGGAAGTAATATTTTGGGGGCCATTTTTACCCCCCTAAAACCCGAGACAAGTCTACTAGTGCCCCAAACACAATGTTTTTAGCTCAAAGTCAATTTTTGTTGCAGGATCGAATTTGAATTTGAACTTTTCTATTTCTTGCAAAATCGAAAAGCTTTCACTTGGAACTTTTTGAGGATTAAAGAGGTTGCAAAAGAGAGCTTTTGGCAATCGAAAGTGCCCGATTCAAGCCTACTTCGATGGGTTTTCGAGGGGTTAGTAAATTTAATTGTTTATGTTTAGGGTTTCATTATTTTTTGTGATTATTGAGTTTTGTCATGTTTTTTGTTTATCATTTTCTTGTACTTATTTTGAAGGTTAGCTTTAGATTTGTGAATGAAACTTCATGGGCCTTTTTGTTAAAGGACTTCCTATTTTTTGTGATTATAATATATTTTTGGCTATGTTTCTGCTTGAAAATGCAGATATTGAAAATTTATAATATTTTTTGGCTTTGTTTCTAAGTTATAATGCAAAATCGAAAATCTATATTATACTTTTGGCTATGTTTGGCTTTGTTTCGAATTTATGATGCAAGTTTGAGGATAGTACTGTATATATGGCTATGTTTGCAATCTATTATGCAAAATTGAAGATTTATAATATATTTTTGGCTATGTTTGGATTTTCTTCTAATTGATTACTCAAATTTGAAATATTACTTTTTATTTGGCTGTGTTATAATCGAAAATGCAAAATCGAAAATTTATAATATATTTTTGGCTTTGTTTTAATTTATAATGCAACTTTGGAATTATTACTCTGTGTTTGGCTATATTTCTGATTAATTAATGTGAATTTGTAAATTTATGTGACTTTTTATTTTTGCTTATAGGGCTAAGTTTTGGGGAATTTCAATGTTTGAGTTGTTTAGACATGTAAGTTTTAGTTATGTAAAGTTAATACCGAATTAGGTTTGAAATTTGAACTCATCCAACCCCCCCCCCCTCTCCCCGAAAAGGTGAACGCAGCGCTAGAACCCCAACCGCCTGGGCGGCACCCGATGCCTTCTTGATCATTGATTCGTCAAATCACAAAGGTTTCAAATTTTATGATTCTTAATAATGGTTCATTATGTCTCTATGGATTTTATCTTACTTGAATCCATTCTAGTTTTCTCCTGTATTGGATAACAATGCTCTCCTCAAGACCAAACAATGGACAAGAAGAGAGCGAGTCTGCACCATCGGCTCTACCTTTCTCAACCCCCTTCAGTTATGAAATTTCCCAAAAATGAAGATGGAAATGCTCCTGTTGCACGCAAGGAGGACTTGAAGACGTATTTTCGAAGAAGTTAGTACATGCTGAAGTCTAGAACAATCATTACTCTTGTGTCAACTTGGAACCAAGTACTGACCTTGACTCAAAAATTATTATCATCGTACTATTTCCTCATAAACTCCCACTTCAATTCCTATGTCAGACCTTGACTTGACTTACCTATTGCCCTAGGCAAAGTTAAGCGTTCCTATCATCTTTGTCTACTATTAGTGTTCCATCCCAATTGGTAGAAGCTCTATCACAGCCTCAATGGAAGGAAGCAATGTGGGAGGAAATTCAAGCTCTGAAAAAAGAAAAACAATACTTGGGAACTACCCAAAATCTGGGGTTTACAATGAAATACAAGGAAGATGGGACTATAAAAAGATGCAAGAAGGTGTTAACAGTGAAATACATGGTAGATGGGACTATAAAAAGATACAAGGCGAGATTTGTTGCAAAAGGTTGTACACAGACCCATGGTATAGATTGCAAAGAACTTTTGGCATTATAATGAGGTTAAATATAGTAAGAATCATTCTCTCCTTAGCTGCAAATACTTTTGGTCTCTACATAAGCTAGATGTGAGAAACGCCTTTTTGGTTTGAGATCTTTATTAGGAAGTTTATATGGTCGTGCCTCCATGTTGTCAGCTTCGGGGGGAGACAGGACAGGTGCGCAAATTAAATATGGTGATATATGGACTTAAAACAATCCTTGATAGGTTGGTTTGAAAATTTCAGTGAAGCCGTGATAAAGATTGGGTCCAGACGGGGTCAAGTCGAATGTACATTGTTTGTGAGGAAAAATTGTGCTAGGATTGTAGTACTTGTAGTGTGTGTTGATGATGTTGTTGTGACTAGGGATAGCTATGCAGACAACAAAGATCTCAAATGCTACTTGAGCGTGTGAAATTTCGTGCTAAAACTATACTAGCCAATCCGGGAGTAGTACAGTTATGAATGAGCCTTCTTTTTTTGATAATGGGGCAACCATTCACATTGCTGAGAACCCTTTATTTCATTAAAGAGAAAAAGAATATTGAAGTGGTTCGTCACTTGATAAGGGTGAAGATGGAGCTCCCACGACCACCCCCCAGAAGCTATCCTTCATCTGGCCTTCCTTCTTCCCTTGTACCCTCTTCAGTAGCCTCGGAAGTCACCCTCCCAACCCCCTGGCTACTGTCTGGGCCAAATTTCCTTCCCCTTCTCCCAAAAGTAACCATTCCGACCTTGCTCAGAACCACAAAGACTCACCTACCTCGACAGATGGCTCCTCCTCGACAAATGGCTGCATCCATGGACTTGGCCTTCATCAACAACATGGAAAAGGCTCAGGGTAACCTCCAAATGGTCCTGAGAGCTATGGGGTTCAACTATGAATGACGAGAGGAGGTTCTTCAGGCGTTCATCACCGCAGATGCACAGACTAGATTCAAGGTGAGTAAAAAGGGCTGAAGGGAACTCTCTAACCTCGAGTGCAGTATCAATTACGACCGCTCGAATCCACCCTCAGCCCCTCCAAAACTCGTCCTCATAGGCGCTTCTTGAGAGGGTGCCTCCTACCCCCACTGAGTCAACATGATCATTCTTAATTGGAATATTTGGGGTGTCAGCGGCCCGGACATGCAGGATAGTTCATAACTTTTGCCAGAAGTACTGGCCGTCTCTTGTGGCCCTCATCAAAACCAAACTCTCAGGCTCCTCCGGGTGAGGGAGGATAGGGTTCAAATCCTTGAAGATTGTCCCCAAAAAATACAAACAAAGCTGACTTAATCTTTTTCGGCAGGAATGGGCCCAAGGCTAGGTGGTCAGGGTGATGGCGCGCCATAATGTGACATATTGAGTTCCATTCTTACTATGGGTAAGGGATCCCTTTCCCACCAAACTACATCAAAAAAGAAAAATACCGCTAGGAAAGGGAGGAGAAGAAAGGTTATGCAGAGCTGTTTGATAGATCGGGGGTCTACCAAGGCCAGTCAAAGGATTTCATGAGGGAGGACAACAAACCAAATGCGACCTCACAGTGGAGGATTAGGTGGTCATTGTTTTTTTACTCATGCAAACACATGATGCATCTGTTTGGCAGTTGAAAGCGCGTCCATTGTAGCTGGTCTATAGTTAGTTCTTTATCTGAAATCACAATCCAATTGAAAGCTTGAATATTGTGTGGGACAGAAACACTCTAGACCTTGTTGGTTATCCAGGGTGGGGTCTGGCTTGGGTTCAATTCACTGTGAAAAGAAGAAACTGAGAAATTCCAGTAATGGTGGGACTCCAAATTACAGTGTCCCTTCCCTCACAGAGGGAGAAAGAACCATTCAAGGAGTAGCAGATTGGTTAAGTTAGCAGACAGTCTAAAAGAACTCTTTGAAAGGTAAGGAGCCATACCATTGTCCCCCAGGATCTCTAATGCACCTGGGACTTTGACATCGAGATCTAATGCAATTCTCGAGCACCAACTCCAAGAATTTTGTTGCCCAGGCCTAGGTCTTTGTAAAAGTGAATTCTATAACAGCTTTTGCTTTGAATCTTGTTAGTATCCTGAAAGCCTCATGACTTTTCCCATGCATTTACAAGCCCTAGATGTGTGATGGGAAGGGATGCCCCGAGGAAACCAGCCAGACTCATCTAGGCCATATATCTCCCGTATAACATCTTGCCACAATTCGTTGTCCTATGTGGTGTGGTGCCACCACCGTTTGCCTAGAACAGCAACGTTCAGTCTTTCAGTTTGTCGATTCCCATTCCTTCTTCCTTCTTCAAGGAGCAGATTTTCTTCTGTGAAATGGGGTAGAATCTGTTCTTGCATTTTCCTCAGACTACAGGAATTCCTTCTCGAGACTTTTGAGTTTGAACTGTATCGACATGGGCATTTGGAAGAGCGATATATGAAAGATTGAGATGAGAGGGTAGCTTTGATAAGAATGATACGACCACCTAGTGATAGCAACCTCCCTTTCTATCCTCCTTGTCTTATTTGGAACTTTTCTACTATGGGGTCCTAGAGGTGCTTCCTAGGCCTTCCTATGCAAAGAGGAGGCCCAAATATTTTGAGGGCAGTGTTCAAGTCGGTAACCAAGCCTGTGTGCTAAGGCGAAATATTTTGAGGGTAGGGGTTCAACTCCACAACCTAGCCTGAGGGACAAGCCCAGATACTACAATCAAGCCTGTGGGCTATAAGCCAACTACTGCCCGTTGGTTCAAGCCAAACCCCATAGTTTTAGTCTTAGTCATATTTTAATATCTGATTTCTAGCAATAAGCCAAATCCCATACTTTGTCTTGGTCATATTTTGAGATCTGATTTCTAACAATCTTTCATTCTGGATTAAGACCTGAAAATAGCTCATTCACCCGACGGTCATCTACATATGTTGTATACCTTTAAGCCCAGCTGCACAATCACATGGAGGTGGATCATGGTAACTCATTTCGTCCCACATTTCTCTCATCAAACCAATATATGCAGAAAGAGACTTATTTCTTTGGCCAGGATGCTATGGAACAATGCATTTGGAATATTGGCTATTAACCTTTTGAGAGCATTGCTCTGCAAGGACATCCATATTTCTTTGGCCATTCTCAAAAACATCATACTATCAGGTTTCATGGAGCTAAGTGACCATGACATTATTATTGGGCCTCATTAGCTCTCCAATCAGCGAATATTGGTCATGTAGAACTAGGGGCCTTTGATGTCACATCTACATGATGCATTTTATGTCACCCTAGAGCAGAGACTGTGCCTAACATATTCTTCCATTCAATTTGAAAGTTATAATTTGCAGAATTGGGTTATCTAGAAGTAATTTGACTAAACTATGGTATGGATTTTTTTAAGGTGGACCCTTTGCAGAATTGGGTTTTCTAGAAGTAATTTGACTAAACTATGGTATGGATTTTTTTAAGGTGGACCCAGCAAAGTGCCCCAAGAAACAGGTCTACGCCACACAAAATGTCCCTGAAAAGAAGATTCCAAAGTTCCAGAAACTTTTTTCATAGATGCATTGCCTTGAGTCCAATTTGATGCCATGCATTTGTATCAATTTCTAAAACATCGGCTGAGGAAGCAAGGCAGCAATAAATAACTAAGAGATCATGCAAATCTGATGCTCTTTTGATTCCAAACTTCTCGAGGAAACTAAAATGCTTATAATGAACCTCACCCAATACTGGTTTGACTTGATTGAGCTTCAGAAAAGTGGTATTTTCAGAGATCTTTATATACATACCCATCAACGAATTTGAGGTTTGAAGGTGTTTGAGTGGGTGACAGCTGCAGCCCTTAGAGATGGCATCAGTTCTAGATTATGCCAAAAAAATAACTTTTGCAGTTGAAAGCTTGTGCATAAGATGGTTGACCAAACTGCTCTTTTTTTTCTTTTTCTTTTTTTAATTATGTTGACTATTGTACTAAGTAATAAATGGATATACATCCATGAGCGTAATAATAAAGGGATATACATCCATGAGTGTAAGCAAAAAATACGCTACCGAGGGCATGGGTGCCCAAAAAATGCTCTTCAACAAGAACATAGAAAAGACTGTGAACAAGAATGGGGACTACGTGCTCAAAACTTGCCTATAATCCCCATGGAGTAGCTAAGTCTACAAGGTTATCGACCACAGGTCTTACTCATTCCGTAGCTAAATCATCGGTAACCTCGTTGGCTTTCGTGAAGGTATGATGAGCATGGTCCTACATGTCTACAAGGGGCCTCCAGAAGTCGGGGTTCCATATTCTGGTATGCCCTGATCTAACAAGGTTATCAGCCACAGTAGAGTGGGAAACTTGGGTTAGGAAGAAGAGGTTTGGGAACTGGTTTCTAAGTGGAGCATGTCCTACCCAAGTGATGGACCAAAACAAGACCATGGTCCCCTCCCTCGGACGATAACATATCTGATATAGGTAGAGGTTGCGGCTGTGGAGGAGGGGCCTCTAAAAGCCTGAGATGTTACCACTACCCTTGCATGTTGGGAGCCAAGCATGATTCCCAAGGCAGTATCTGCAACGAATAACCTCTCTCTAAAGATGATTGGGTTGCGTGGCATAACGCCACCACCATTTCCTCAATAGCACAAATATTGTTAAACTTAATACTACGAATGCCTAGACATCCTTATGCTTTGGGTTTGCACACCGAAGCCCGAGAGATGAGATGAAACTTGTGCCCTCCTCCTGACCACGTGAAGTCCCTTATGAGTTTCTCCAGCCTAGCAGCACCAGAGGCAGGCATTTGGAAGAGGGACATTTGAAATAAGGGGATATTAGAGAGATTTGCCTTGATGAGGATCAATCTGCTGGCAGAGGAGAGAAACCTCCCTTTCCAGCCTGCGAGCCTTTGGTTGAACTTGTTGATGATGAAGCTCCATTGGTTGAGTCTCGGCATTCCGAGACACAAAGGGAGTCCCAAGTAAGTAGAAAGGAGGTTGTCTACCAAGCAGCCCCACCTGTCAGCGAGGCTTTGAATAACTGGTTGTCAATGCATATCCCCATCATCTTAGGTTTTGCCATATTGACTCTAAAACCAATGGTCAACTCGTAGCATTGGAGAGCGAGGAGGAGGTAATCCACCTGTTGCTGGGAGGCATCGTAGAAAAGAAGTGTGTCATTTGCGTATTGAATGTGGGAGATGACAGATCCTAGCCTTCCTGTATGGAAGCCTGTGAGGAAGTTCGCTTAGTCCACCTTAGAGATGAAAGCACTAAAGACCTCAGCTATGATAGCAAAGAGGAAAGGCCACAAAGGATCGCCCTGGCGAAGGCCTCTTGACGTCAGGAAGAAACCTCTGGGGGAACCATTGATGAGCATTGAGGAGAAGAGATTAGAAATACATCCCTGGATCCACCTTTTCCACTGTGCACCGAAACCCATTCTGAGCAGGGTCTCATTGAGGATGCTCCAGTTATCATAGGCTTTCTCCTAGTCGGTTTGATGACTAGGCCTGAGATTTTGGAAAAATGACGGGAGTGAATGCACTTGTGCACTACTCGAGCCCCATCATGGATCCGGCGATCCTTAACAAAAGCCCCTTGAGTTGGGGAGATGACCCAGCCAGGGACAGCCTCGTGTCAAGATGCTAGGACCTTGGACAAGATCTTATATGAGCGATTAATCAGGCTAATGGACCTGAAATCTTTGAGTTCTTTCGCACCCTCCACCTTAGGTACCAACGCTATGAATGTTGCATTTAAGGCTTTATAGATGATCCCTTGAGAGTAAAACTCCTCAAAAGAGGCAAGGATATTAGGCCTCAGGGTGTCCCAGAATGATTTGAAAAGAGCGACATGATAACCATCAAGTCATAGGGATCGATCAGAGGTGAGGTGTTAACTTCCCTAAGGATTTCATCGTCAGTAAATTGGTGTTCCAACCATGCTGATAAATTAGGCAGAATGTAAAGGAGAGGTTGGCCATGGTAGGTCTTAATAAACCATAGTGATCAGAATCTCTCTATTGAGGTCGCGATTCTTGTTCGGAACCTTGATTCGGTGATTCCGATGAGGAATTTCCACAAAATCCATTTCGGGAACTTAGGAATCTTGACTCCTTAATTTAGGAATCTCATTTCAAACCTTTTTGGAATCTCGATCCCATTATTTTTAGGATCTTGGTTCCAACTTTTTCGAATTATGATTCTAATATTTATTGATCTTGATTCTACATTTGTTCATTCATGACTCCACATGTAATGAATCTTGATTCATGTTGGTTTTGAATCCACAATCCACAGCATTAAATACCTCGATTCGTAGGTGCCGAGAACTGTGATTCAATCAATGTGGAATCTTGCTTCTACCTCCATAGAATCTCGATGTGAACTATTTGGGTGGAATCAAGGGATTGTTGTTCATAGGTGCACAAATCTACGATTCATTGTACGTGCAGTCTCACCTCAAATATTTATGGATTCTGATTTCAGATATTTGCAAACCCCAATGGAGGATATTGGTTCACATGGTTAGTAGGTGCTCCAAATGGTAATCCGATGAAACCAGTGCTGAAGTATTTATAACTCGATTCAACTTTCAAATGCAAATTTTTAGACTTGAGAGATACTCAACATGTATGATTTTAATGTCATTTGCAGGTAACAAAGGTAGCTATAACTAGGGCATTGGAGCATTAAATTCAAGAGAATTTGGTCCTTTGGGCATTAAAATTTAAACACTCCCCATCTTGACCTTCATATCACAAGGCACAAAGCCCTCAATACGTACGAGATTGGCACTTATTTTTTTATTTTTTTATATTTTTAGAGAAATGATGTTTTCTATGTCAAACCTCTCTTTGTTTTAGACAACTAATGTTTATGATATCAAAGCATCAAATTACTCAAGACCCAATCTCTAGTTACAAGATGCAATCATCTTTATGTCATATTTTTTGACAGCAAATGACCAATAAAAATCAAGTGGCCTATATTCTTTATAGACTGATTTCATTAATCGTGCATTGCAATGATCCATTAGAGAGATTATAAGTCTAGAAATTAAAAAATAATGTACACATACATGTGTGCTAAGTTGATCAAAGATTGCCCCTGAAACTCTTTGTTACATAATTTAATTTTGGATGACATTATCGGTCTACTGCTTTGGTAAGAAGTTATAAATGGTTTGGTAATTCTTCATTGCCTAGTAGAACAAAGAATGAGAGCTAAATATCCATGTGATTGCTTGATGTTTGATTATAAGAGGATTACAAATCTCGATTGCTAGATGGGTCAAAACTCGAATCCAAACTACTATAAATCTCGATTCCAATGTGGGTCGAATCTCAATTCCAAACTGGTATGAATCTTGATTCAAAATGCCTAGGAATCTTGATTCTGTAATTGGAGAAATCTCAATGACATATTGGTCGATTCCACATCGGATGGAAACTCGATTTCATAGAGCTAGGAATCTTGGTTCCATCGAGGTAGGGATCTCGATTGTATTTTGGTTGAATCGTGTTTCCCACAATTCCTCTCGTACATACATTGGTTCCGAAAATAGGAATCTTCTAGCCGGCCACGATTCTGTGATTCCAAATCCTAATACAATTCGGATTCGGAATAGTTTTCAACAAATATGGAATAAACCCTAAGGTAGATGGGCTAGATCTGCTCATTTGATGCATATCTTTGAGCAAATATTTAAGTGGAAGCTGTGAGTGTATGACCACTACCTTGATACCATGTCATAATAGATTATTCGATGAGAAAGGGTTGAGTTCATACTAGCCCACACTACAATAATGAAAGGAAAGAGAATGACAAAAAAGAAATGGGATGGAGCAACTATTGTAACCAGCACCATTTCATATACTTTGTATTCGTAGAAAATCTGTCCTCGGACTCCTTTACATTGTACACTTAAGTCCTTATACGAGTTCTACATAAATATAACATAAAAAAGGACAAAAGTATACATAAACGACAAATATGCCCTTTGGGGTCACATCTGTCCTCAAGTAGTTGTCTACTGTTAGTAACTGTTGTTTTTTTGGACTGTCAGCATGCCGAGATAATTTGTGTGGATCATTAGATGGCCTCTTTCAAATCTATCATAGGGCTGTCAGTGGGGAAAGCGGTTACAAACTGTCCACCAAGGATTCATTGCATTTAGTGGAAGCTTTGAGGTACTCCCCTGAGTGTGGTTTTGTTAACTTTTTGCGGGATACAGGAAGACTTACTCACAAACCCTGCCATTGGTATACATCTACTCTTCCATGCAGTATGGTTATCACAGAACTTCCACCAGACCATGTGAGAAAAGCTGTTGAAGCATTGTGCCTACCAGCTGTAACTCCTTTACAGGTCGGTGCCATTTTTTAGGAGATGTTTTTACTGATCCTCTGGATGGGTGTTTACTATTCTTTATTGGCATTTCAGCAATTGATTGGTCAGGCCATAGATTCTTCCCACAGTTTACTGTTCATATTGATCGTCTTTCAAACATTTTCCGGTAAATATGAAACGCCTAGTATGCATCCTAAATTAGAGTGTCTTATTTGTATGGAAGGATGATAACAAGCTCATTTACCTTAGGTATGTAAATCATCCTAAGACTGCAGGCTCTGGCCAATATTCAAAGCGATATTTGATAAGTAAGACATCTTAAGAATAAAGAATCTCCTTCAATGTTCAAGAATAACTAATAAGTCATACTTCATTATCCGTTATAAAGTATTCAAATCTTCTTGAAATATAACTTTCAACTTGTCTTACTTTACAGCCATGCTTGGGATATGCGGACAATGGAATCATTATGCAAGGCTTCCAAATATGCTGTAAGAATTTTTGTGATGGATCTTTCCAAATGTTTACATACATTTCATGTGCTTTCATTGGTTACATATTCCTGTAGCTGCATCACCTATAAGAAGATGCTTTATAGGCATAAACATTTTTGAAAAGTAGGAAGATTACATCAAAGATGTGGGAAACATTATGTATTGATTTCTGTGTCCCAATCAGTGTTTGTAAACGAAGATGGGCTTAGACTCACCAGGGTCCTGAACCTGGGTCATCCACAGAATTGGCCAAGTTGACGGTCCAATTCTGGCTAAATAACAAAAGTGGGACTTGAGGCTTGGTTGATTCGCCCCATTTTCAGGCTTTTTCATCTGGACATGGAACAATCCCGGGTCCAAGTTACTTGGGCATTTCCACACCCAAGCAACTGATTTTGCATAACTACTGCAAAAGTTTAATACAAAATTCTCTTCTTGATCAATATGCGAACATGAATAGTACACCATATAATATTGTCTGTATAGAACCGTAATCTTATGTATATATATGCATTATTGAGGGAAGTCATGCACGTCATGATTTAGTTGATATAAGTTCGTTATTTGGACACAATAACAAAAGCAATGTGATGCCTTGAAGGTGCGGACTTCTGGAAGATTCATGGGGGTAACGATTGGAGTTATGTTGGAGCGCCATAGGTTACATTTGTTGTAGGTTTATCGCGTACCTTTTATCAAAAGAAGGTTTATAACATGCCCTGTTGACCACATTATCTGTCACAAACAGATATTTTGGTTCTGATCCAACTTAAGCAACTTACCTCGGTTCCTTAATAAAGGCACTTTTCGGCCATACAACACATCTACAAAGGAGTATAAAGGTATTCAACCAGGATGCCTCATGCATCTTTGCTTGCTTCAAGTGGGCCTCTTATATTATCTTGCATGAGTTTCCTCTAATGAAAGTCTCTAGTGAGTTTCAGTGGATACTTACCTTCTGAAAGTGCTCATGAATATGTATCGTTGTGACGTTCTTTTATGTAGGATTTTACTGCTCGACCTGACATAGCAGATGATTGTTATTTGTCGACATCAAGGTGCATGCGTTACTGCCCACATATTATTGTTCTCTCCCCTGCTTTTCCACCATTGGTTGACTGCTCAATGATTGGTATCACCGTACAACACAGGTAACATTCAGCCAAGTCTTTAGCAAGTCTGTCGTGGCAGCTAACCTGATTTTTCATTCATGAAAATCCTTATGTAGAAGTGGCTTTATCATTTCATGCTTCCAAAAGTAAACCTCAAGAGGAATTGGCTTCCTGTGTTTGCTAATTAATCTCCATTACAAATGCAACTAGCTTGAATCTTTTAATTTCGGTGTACACTTTTTATTGTTGGAGCCTTTTCTTGTTGATCTGCACTGTACCCTGATCCGTAGAGAAGCTTGCATGTCGATCTTTACATTCTTATCTGACGTCTTTGATCTCACAAATTCTACTGTTGGGGAGCAGTATCGCTCCACTATTGACAGCGTGGTAATTCCAAGAGGTGCAAGCCTCACTAGAATACTCATAGCCTCATTACCCGGTGCACTCCCAACATTCGGCTTGAAGAGGTTGGTCTAGCCTAAAGCCTCCAATCAGATTAATTTTCTCTCATAAGTTGTTAGAGCTCTCAATGGGGGGTGATTGGTTTTCCAAAACTTAAATAAATTGTGTTTGATCATTAGCATTTTTAAAAGAATAAAAATTATGTTTGATCATCATAAATTTGCACCCTCATAATTTGTTCAGTTCTCTGAATGGGGTGTGAAAATAGTGAATTAAGGTTGTATGATTCTGCACTCTCGTGATCTCCATGGGGTTCTGTTACTCTCAAAAAGTAGATTGGGTGCAAATCATTATAGATCTGTGAGCAGAAATTCTTCACAATTCTCAATGGGGTTCGACTGATTTGAACTCACATGATGGTTGAACCTTTGAATGGGGTCCGACTATTACATATTTGCAGGTGACGTATGTGTTGGTTTCGCTTACCAGGACTTATGGTGCAAAGGTGTTGGAGTGGGCAAATGAAGTTGTTTCTTTCATACCATCCAATGCTATAACAGAGGTTGAAAGCTCGAGATTCCTAAATACATTGTCTCAGGCTGCTAAGGGTGCCGCATTGTCAGAGTTCTTAGAACCATTCGAGGAGCATTCAGAGATTTGTCGCCGAAATGGAACTGTGTGAGACATTGTGCAGGGAGCCCTAAAACCTTTGGAGCTAAATTTTGCCGCAATTTCTTAGCATGAGTTTGTTTTGGTTTTTCGGTTTTTATTATTTGTGCCGAGGAGGAGAAGCAGTGCAGTCCTGCAGGGTTTTAGGCCCTCAGGGAAGAGAGAGCGAAAGAGAGAGAGGGAATTCGGTTATTTTGCGGATTAGTTGAATTTCATGGGTAGTCTTTGGTGTAGGATTGATGAAATTTCAAGGTTTGTTATATTTTGGGAGTTAGGATAGGTCAGTTTTGGATTTAGAGAGTGCTTTTATCAATTTCTTTGTCTTTGTAATATGGTAGAGAGGGAGAGGTTTGAAACAATTTTTTGGGCTCAAATGGCAAAATTTGACAAAAAGATAAAGTACCCTCATTTTTTTCTATACATGGAATAAAAGAAGGTATATTAGTTAAATGAGGCCTCTCACCCTCTCCTAAACGTAACACATGCAAATTTGAAGGGTGTTATGTGCGTGTGCATGTGTGTGTGTATATATATATAGGAAAAAAGATGTGATTAGCCCACTAGCTCATATGAACATATGAGCCCAACAGCTTAGATTGAATTTGAGTTGATCTGACCATCACAAATGTCCTGTAGTGCTTGAATTTTTTTTTTCTACAGATTTAGATCATTTGAAATTTTAGGTGTGTGATATTCTCATCAAGGCGCATTTAATAAAAATATAAAAAAAATTATTCGCGAAAGAAAAAATGACCAAAATCCCTCCTAAAACTTTTCGAGATTATTTTGGTTAAGTTATTTCATGTAAAATATTTTTTTGATATTTTTTAAAGATTTACCTATTCTTGATGAACACACGACTAAAATTTTAAATGATTTGGATTTGTAGAAAAAAAACTAAAATTCAAACATTATCAGACATCCGTGTTCGTCAGATCGGCTCAGATTCAATCTGAGACGTTGGGCTCATATATTCATATGAGTTAGTGGGCTAATCTCATCTTTCCTATATATATATATATATATATATATATATATATATATATATATATATATATATATATATATATATATATATATATATATGGAAAAATTTTATAAAAGATTGTAATGTTAAAATGTAGAATTACAAATGCACCACAAAAATACATCAAAAAAGGTTGTTTTAATGTTTTTCAACCATCTAATTGATCATCTCGGCATCTAGAAAATTGAATGTAAAAAAAAAAAATATTCTGAGTCGCAAAAATAGTGCATCTTGCAACATATTATCTAGACCATCAATTTTCAAGATTTTCATATGTTTATAGATCTACTTAATCTTAACCATTTTTAGAGTTTAAAATTTTATAATTAGATATGAAAATATATTTTTATATAATCTTAAGAATTTTTTACATCAAAATTACATGTTATGATAAAATTTGGAGGTGCGTCGTAATTGGATTGTTTAAGGTTGCAATTTTATAAAAACTGCAATATATATATATATATATATATATATATATATATATATATATATATATATATATATATATATATATATATATATATATATATATATATGAAGATACTACAAAACACCTATAGGCGAACATAAACAATGATTTTGCCTACTCTCATCTCCGTTCAAAGTTCATCACACGGTCACGATGGTCAGGCACTGTTTCATTTTTCATTTTTTTTCTACAAATAAGAATGACTTGAAATTTGGAGCGTGTGTTCATCCAAAATAGGTGAATCTGTGAAAAATATCAAAAAACTATTTTATATGAAAAAATTAATCAAAATACTCTCAAAATGTTTCGAGGGTATTTTGATCGATATGTTTTGTGCGAATTATTATTTTTGTATATTTTTATTAGGTGCGCTTCACTTAGATGTACATACGTTCTAAATTTCAACTTTTGTAAAATAAAAAAATAAAAAATGAAACACTACTGGACAATAGTGACCATGCGATGAACTTTAGACGGTGATGAGGGTAGATGAAATCACTGTTCATTTTTGCCTGTAAGCGTTGGAAAGACTTTTCCATATATATATATATATATAAAGGGAAAGGATCATGTATGCCCATAAGCATACTGCTACAGTAAACGCCCGCGGCCCGGATTGAATTTGGGCTAATCTGATTATCACGGATGTCTGATAGTATTTTAATTTTAATTATTATTATTTTTTTACAAATGCAAATCACTTGAAATTGTAGGAGTGTGTTTTTAAAAATAGGTGAATCTACGAAAAATATTTTATATGAAAAAAAATTGATCAAAATACCTTTGAAATGTTTTTGGGGTATTTTGATCAATATATGTTTTGCGAATTATTTTTTTTATATTTTTATTAAGTAAGCATTGATGAGAAGAACACATATTTAAAATTTCACGTGATTTGGATTTGTAGAAAAAAAATTAAAATTCACACACGAAATAGAGTCATAACTGTCAAATCGGTTCAGATTCAATCTTGGCCATTGGTATTTACTGTAGCAGTTAGCTAGTGGACATACATACTCCACTCCCTATATATATATATATATATATATATGGATTGTATGCAATGAGATTATTTACTTTTTATAGAAGGTGGTCACAATTACGTACAACCATATGATGTGATGTTTGATAACTTGGATGTCACAAAGTTCCATTTTTTTTTTTTTTTTTTTGAAATTTGAGCATGTCTGTAAATACTTAAAAATCTTGAATATTGATGGTCTAGATAATTTATTACAAGATGTTATTTTTAATACTTACATCATTTTTTTTTTCTTTATATCCATACATCTCGAGGTCGAAATTATCAATTGTTGACTTTCGATGTCAAAATAATCTTTTCAGGTGAATTTTTCAAGTGCACATTAACATTGATACCTTAAAGTTTTCCACTCTCTCTCTCTTTCTCTCTCTCTCTCTCTCTCTCTCTATATATATATATATATATATATATATATATATATATATATATATATATATATATATATATATATATATGTGGAAAAAGATTGGATTAGCCTTCTAGCTCAGATGAACATATGAGCCCAACGGCTTAGATTGAATATGGGCCGATCTGATTATCGGATGTCCGGTAGTGTTTGAATTTTTTGTTTTTTTTTCTACAGATCCAAATCACTTGAAATTTATGTGTGTGTTCTTATCATCAAGGCACACCTAATAAAAATAAAAAACAAATTATTTGTAAAAAAATTAATTTTGTTGTCTATTTTTTTAAAAAAAGTTATTTTTATGAGGCAAATTTTTAAATATTACTACAAAACAAATGGCATCTTTGTCATCTCCATGAGGGATAAAATTGAAAATTTAACTAAAAGACAAGGGCACTCTACAAATAAAGTTTCAGAACACTAACATCCAAAATACCATTGTATATTCGTGAAAATTTCAAATTTTCCCATTGGTTAATGGTAAATTACCTATTGAAATAATTTTTTAATGAAAAAGTAATGATTGTTTTGATAAATACACCCATCACAACCCCTTCTAGGTTGAACCTTTGTATTTTGAAAGGTTGTTAACTCTAGACAAACCCATATATATAAGTGGACCATAAGGCCAATCTGCCAACTAAAATATATGAGTAAAAAAAAACTTCCACAAGAAGGAAATACGAGCTCCAACTACGATCACCAGAGCGCCCTTCCAAAACCCGCTGGCTATTACTCTACATAGAAGAAAGTTAAAAGAGTGAGCTATAAAGTCCAGTAAATAGATCAAGGTACCATGATTTCTGCCTACGCATATTATATCATAACAATACTCAGGGTGTTATGCAAGTCTTACAAAACATGGAGTCATGTGACAAAAATTATAGTTAACAATGTGTCGTGCATGACTCGTTTCATTGTGGAGCAATGACAAATCAAACTAATCAAATATAATATGAACCAAAAATTAATCAAATCATTCAAGCACGAGCATCTTAACAGATCAACATACTTATGAAGGTATATATCACGCATAATCAATATCAAGAGATACTACCTAACTAACTAACTAATCAACGAACTCTTTAACTCTTGAAGTAGAAGCCTTATCCATCAAGTCAATCAAATCCTTATGCACAGAACTTCTATCATCACACCAGGAGGGAAACACCACCAACGGGTCATTCTGTTGTATAGTGCCTCACACACAGTCCCAACGCACTCTGGGGCTTTTGATAGGCGGTGGTCATGCAAGACGTGACCTTCTCATGTGTCATTCTTACGAGAGCGCGTTACACTACCAAAAGGGTCCCAATGAATAGTACCTCGCTTGGGGACGTGACCCTCCCAAACACTCACATCCTAACTCTCATCATATCATAGAGAGCCAGGGAAAGATCTAAACTGCAGGCATAATTGTTTCTCATCTTATCATAAGTATGTGTCCATGCACACAACATGTGACCATCAACACATACCATATCATAAGCATGTGTCCATGCACACAGCATGTGACCATCAGCACATATCATATCTTAAGCATGAGTCTACGCACACAGCATGTGCAACACATCATATTATAAGCATGAGTCCATGCACACATCATATGACCATTAGCACATATCATATCATAAGCATGAGTCCACGCACACAGCATGTGACCATTAGCACATATCATATCATAAGCATGTGTCTATGCACATAACATGTGACCATCAGCACATATCATATTATAAGCATGTTATACATATACTCACATAAAGCATCAACATGTCCAAAGCATGCTATGTGTATAATCATATCATCGTGCTCATTAGCTCAAGAGACAACATCATGTCAATATTATATTATATACCAATGCGATAAACATCACTATGTCATATCATCATGCTTATTAGCTCAAGAGACATCATGTCAATATCATACCATATATCAATGCAATAGACATCACAACATTATTTTCCTGGTTTTCAATATGAACACAGTCCACCTTTAAAAGCATATCATGAGATTCAACTATCATTTAAACCTGAAACCAATTTTATGATAATCTAGGATCATGAAAAGACAACTTTCGTACAGGGGGTAACCCCAAATATTGATCTAAAGTTTGTCAAATTGTTTGATGTTCTTGGGTGAAGTTTTTGTTTTACACTGCAAAAACTCTAGGGTGAGACCCTAATAGAAAAATGACCATAACTTTCAAACCACAGAGAATTTTATCATGATTCCACAACCAATTTCAAAATGTATTCATCTATCTATCATTTCAAAGTGGTTTGACCTCATTCTAATATATTTTGGTCAGTAAAAAGCTTCACAAATCTAGTATGCTTCATAAAATGGTTAATAACTTTCAAATCAAATGAGATATTAACAAGGGGTCTTTTCCATATTGAAATAGATTCAATGGGCTAGTAACACACCAAAATTCATGGTCTAAGGCGAGGTTTAAGGTACCCAAACGATCTCTCAAACAGGGGCCACAATTCTGGAAATCAGAGCACACTTTAGAAGGATTTCAAGAGCATGCACCCGCACCCGAACTCACACCCATACTCATACTTGGAGTTTCATATTTTGATTAGGAAAGGAAAAATGCATTAACATAAGCATGAAGTCATAGAAACTAGATCCACTTACCTACTCCAATCGAAATTTCAAAGTATTCTACCAGCTTCACCTTGAATGCCAAACTACCAAGGATTCAAGCTTAAGGGATTAAGGCTTTAAGAGGTTTAAAAGGCTTAAGGGAGGAGAAGGAGAATGTGGATGAAAGAGGGGCAGTGAGAAGAGAGAGAGAGAGAGAGAGAGAGAGAGAGAGAGTATAAATAAGCATGGATGGTGGAAACATGCATGTGCCACATGGCGCTCATGCATGAAGAGAGAGAGAGAGGTAGAGAAAAACGTAAGCCTGGGAAACACAATGATGGAGTGGCATGCATGTGCCACATAGCACTCATGCATGAAGCGAGAGAGAGTAAGCATGGGAACACAATGATGAGGTAGAAGCATGCATGTGTCACATGACACTCATTCATGAAGAGAGAGAGAGTAAGCATGAGAGAGAAGAAGCACCCCTAGACCACCATACACCACCCGCGCTGAGCAACGCACTCAACCGCCCGCGCTTTCAACGCACGTCCATCCACCCGCGCTCGCTAGTGCACTCATCCATCCGTGCTCTTAGCAGCGCACGCATCCTTTCGTGCTTAACAACGCACTCAACCGTCTGCGCTCTCAAGGCTCGTCCGTCCACCCACACTCACCACCGCGTTCATCCATTCACGCTCTCAACAGCACACTTATCCGATTGTACTCAACAGCGCACTCATCCGCCAAAGCTCAAAAGCGCACTACAATATCTCTAACAAAGTCTCTGTCCTTACATCATCCCCCCCCTCCCCCGCCTTAAAAAGGATTTAGTCCTCTAAATCATACATCTGTTATTCAAATAAATGGGGGTACTTTTCCCTGATCTCATCTTCCAGTTCCCAAGTCAATTCTTCTCGTGAATGGTACTGCCACAAAAAGCGGACCAGAAGGATCTCCTTAGTACATAATACCTGCACCCTTCTATCCAGTATCTGAACTAGCCGTTCCACAAAGGTCAAGTCCTTTGATCGGTATAGGCTCAAATCTCAGGACATGGGATGGGTCGGGCTGATACCTTCGCAATAGAGATACATGAAAGACATTATGGATGTTTGCCAACTCGAGCGATAACACAAGTCGATATGCCACGCTTTCCGACCCTCTCCAAAAACTCAAAGGGTCCAATATAGCACGAGCTCAACTTCCCTTTCTTGTCGAACCTCGTTATGCCCTTTATTGGCGACACCTTTAGAAAGACTTGATTACCCACCTCAAACTCAAGGTCTCTTCTTCGGTTATCGACGTAACTCTTCTGTTGACTCTGAGTCGTCTTGAGCCTCTCAAGAATCAATGCTATCATATCGGAGGTCACCTGGACGATTTCTGGCCCCAAAAGGCTTCTTTCACCAATCTCGTCTCAACAAATGAGTAACCTACACTTCCTTCTATACAAGGCTTCAAATGGTGTCATCTAAATACTGGCTTGAAATCTGTTATTATAGGCAAACTCTATCAAGGGTAAATGGTCATCCCAGCTTCCCATAAAGTCCATGACACAAGCCCTTAGCATATCTTCCAACGTCTAGACAGTCCTCACCGATTGCCCATCAGTCTGCGGGTGAAGAAATATAGTGCCAAAGGTAAGTTCATCCCCAGGGCTGATTGCAGACTAGCTCAAATTTAGAGGCAAAAAGAGTGTCCCTATCGGACACAATACTAACCAGAACTCCATGCAACCTCACTATCTCCTTGATGTTCAACTGAGCCAATCGGTCCAAGGTGTAGGTAGAGCGGATTGGGAAGAAGTGGGCAGCTTTGGTCAGCCGATCCACAATAACCCAAATGTTATCATGCCTTGAACTCGTTCTAGGCAAGCCGGAGATAAAATCCATAGAAATGTGCTCCTATTTCCATTCCTGCACGGGTATAGGCTACAATAGCCCAGCGGGCTTCTGATGCTCAGCTTTCACTTGCTAACATGTTAAGCACTTGGACACAAATAGTGCCACCTCTCTTTTCATGTCATTCCACTAGAAGTTTTTCTTTAGGTCTTGGTATATCTTCATACTTTCAGCATGTATAGTATAATGGGAGTGAGGTGTCTCTTTCAAGATAGCTTTCTTCACACCGTCATCATTCCGGACGCAGTCGATCTCTAAATCGCAACAATTCGTCACTGCTCATATAGAATTCGTCTCTCTTTCCCAACTTCATCTCCTCCATAATTTCCATGAGTTGAGTGCCCTTCTTTTGTGCCAACCGAACCTGCTGAATTAGTTGGGGTTCCACCCTTATGCAAGTAATCATACCCACTGCACTACTAAGGGGCAAAGCTGGATGCCAACCCACTAAATCTTCTAACAACTTCATCTCTCGGATCATTAGATGAGCCACTGATGCCACATGCTTCCTACTCAAAGTGTCTACTACCACATTAGTCTTACCTAGGGATATTGGATGGTACGATCGTAATCGCTCAAAAGGTTCATCCATCTCCTTTGCCTCATGTTCAACTCCTTTTGGGAGAACAAGTACTTAAGGCTCTTATAGTTCGTTAACGCCTTAAATTTTGCTCCATAGAGATAGTGTCTCCAGCTTTTTAGGAGAAAAATTATAGCCGCAAGTTCCAAATCATGGGTTGGATAGTTCTGCTCATACGACTTCAGCTGCCTGGAGGCATATGCAATGATCTTCCCTTGTACATATCCGAGCCCTTTGTGAGAGGCATCGGTGTAAACTGCAAAGTCCTCGTTCCCTTAAAGTAAGGTCAGTATCGGAGCCGTGGTCAGTCTCTCTTTTACTTCTTGGAAGCTCTTCTCACAGTCATCTGACCACACAAATTTCGCATCCTTCTGGGTCAGTCGAGTTAGAGGGAGCGTTATCTTTGAAAGTCCTTCTACAAAACGCCTGTAATATTCTGGTAACCCTAGAAAACTACTGACCTATCACGGCTTCAATCTTCGAAGGGTCAACCGCGACACCATCCTTAATAACAAGCCCAAGAAAGGCCACGCTATGAAGCCAGAATACAGTTTTTCAAACCTAAGAGTCTAAAGGACTACTCTCAGGTGTTGCTCATGCTCCTCTTGGATCTTTGAAGACACCAAAATATCATCCATGAAGACCACTACAAATCTATTCAAGAAGGGTTTGAATATCTTATTCATCAGGTCCATGAAAACAGCCGAGGCATTGGTTAACCCGGACGGCATTACCAAAAACTCATAGTGACCATATCAGGTTCTGAATGTGATCTTGAGAACATCTTCCTCCTTAACACGCAGTTGATGATAACCCGCTCGAAGGTCAATCTTAGATAACACTTGAGCCCCTTGAAGCTGGTCAAAGAGGTCATCAATCCTAGGCAGAGGGTACTTGTTTTTCACTGTTACTTGATTCAACTGCCTATAATCGTTGCAAAGCCTCATGGACCCATTCTTCTTCTTCACAAAAAGGACTGGTGCACCCCAAGGAGACACACTGGATCGGATGAAACTCTTCTCTAACAACTCTTGCAATTATACTTTCGGCTCCTTCAATTCTGCTGGTGCCATTCGATATGGGGCCTTAGAGATGGAAGCAGTGTCAGGGGCCAAGTCTATCTCAAACTGTATCTCCTTTATTGGGGGAAAAGAGGACAACTCCTTGGGAAAAACCTCAGGGTACTCCCTTGCTACTGGGACCTCCCCCAGCTTGGATTGGACGTTCTGATTTTCTATTATATAGGCTAAGGACCCGATGAATTTCTAGCCAGAAGACGATGAGCCCGAAGGGCTGAAATAAAGTGTAGAGGGGAAGCATCTTTGATACCAACAAAGTGCAGCTCAAGCTAGGTCGGGGGTCTAAAGATCACATTTTTATCATAACAGTCAACAGTGGCATGATGTGTGGACAACCAGCCCATGCTCAAAATAACATCGAAATCCTGAATATCTAAAAGTATCAAGTCTATGGGTAGGACACGCCCTTCAAGCAAAACCCCACACTGTTTGTATACCATATCAGTCTCCATAAAGTCCCCCATCGGCGTGCACACTACTAAAGTATAGTCAAGAGATGAAGGTTCAACATTTAGATGACATGCAATGAGATGCAACAAAAGAATGAGAAGAACCAGGGTCAATCAAAATTCTAACCTCCCTACCACAAACAAAGAGCATACATCGGATTACTAAGGTAGAACCCTTAGCCTCCTACTTTGTGAGTGTAAACACTCGACCCTGAGTCTTTGGTCTGTTCTCCGATTTCATCATAGGGCAGTCCTTGATCAAGTGGCTAGGCTTGCCACATCTAAAACACAATCTCGCCTTCTGGTACCACTCAACTGCAGAGTGGTTCCTCATCCCACAGTACAAGCATGTCGAGTGTTGGTTCTCCTTCACATCGCCTGTAAAAGTCTTATGAGTCTTCATGTTGCCCCGATGAGTCCTTCCCCTAAAGTCTCTTCTAGGCGACGGCCGAGCCTTCCTCCTAAAATTGCCAGATGGTGGGGACCTTACTCTCCCTTCCTCAGTCTGTACTCCTCACAATCCTTCTCGATCTTCATAGCTAGGTCCATCAATGGGAAGAACACCTTAATATTGGCCGACATCATTCTCCCTCGAATATCTGGCCTGAGGCCCCTCTCAAATTTGCTTGCCTTATGCTCCTCTAGGTTGATGATATGTGGCACATACCGAGATAACTCCACAAAGATGGTTGCATACTGTTCTACTGACAGCTTTCCTTATTGCAGCTCAATGAATTCAACTTCTTTCCTCTCTCAGACAGAGTCGAGGAAATACTTCTCATTGAATGCCATCAGGAATGATGTAAGGACCGAGAATTTTCTAGAGAAATTGTAGTGCGTTGTTGAGCACAGGTGGATGAGTGCGTTGTTGAGCGTGGACGGATAAGTGAGCTGCTAAGAGTGCGAATGGATGTGCACGCTGGTGAGCAAGGGTAGACGAATGCGCGTTGAGAGCGCAGACGGTTGAGTACGCTGTTGAGCGCGGAGGAATGAGTGCGTTGCTGAGAATGCGGATGGATGAGCACACTGACAAGCACGGGTAGACGGATGTGCATTGGGAGCACGGACGGTTGAATACGCTGTTGAGCGTCGTTGGTGTATGGTGGTCTAGGGGTCTTCTTCACTCTCGTACTTTCTCTCTCTCTCTCTTCATGCATGAGTGCCATGTGGCACATGCATGCTTCCACCCCATCATTGTGTTTCCCATGCTTGCTCTCTCTCTCTTCATGCATGAGTGCCATGTGGCACATAGATGCTTCCACCCCATCATTGTGTTTCCCATGCTTGCTCTCTCTCTCTCTCTCTCTCTCTCTCTCTCTCTCTCTCTCTCTCTCTCTCTCTCTCCATGCATGAGTGATATGCGGCACATGCATGCTTCCACCATCCATGCTTATTTATACTCTCCACCCACTAATGAATTTGGGTTTTCTCTCTTTCTCCTCACTGCCCCTCTTTCAACCATGTTCTTATTCTCCATCCTTAAGCCTTTTAAACCTCCTCAAGCCTTAATCCCTTAAGCTTAAACCCAATCCTTGGGTGCTTGATATTCAAGGTGAAGCCGGTGGAACATTTTGGAATTTCGATTGGAGTAGTTTAAGTGGATCTAGTTTCCATGACTTCATGTTTATTTCAATGCATGTTTCTTTACCTAATCAAAATATGAAACTCAATTATGAGTATGGGTGTGAGTGCGAGTGCAGGTGCATGCTACTGAAATCTTTCTAAAGTGTGTTCTGATTTCTAGAGTTGTGGCCCCTGTTTGATAGATCATTTTAGTACCTTAAACCTCGCCTTAGACCATGAATTTTGGTGGGTCAGTAGCCCATTGAATCTATTTCATTATGAAAAAGACCCCTTCTTAATATCTCATTTGATTTGAAAGT
Organism: Amborella trichopoda; assembly: GCF_054954075.1. NCBI lineage: Eukaryota > Viridiplantae > Streptophyta > Magnoliopsida > Amborellales > Amborellaceae > Amborella > Amborella trichopoda. Next base: position 17,552,454 of record NC_142339.1, read on the forward strand.
TATTAACCATTTTCTGAAGCATGCCAGATTGTGAAGTAAAATTCTAGGGATTTAATGTGTTTATGTGTGAAGCTTTTCACTGACCAAAATAAACTAGAATGAGGTCATTTTGAAATGATAGATAGATGAATTTATTTGGAAATTAGTTTTGGAATCATTATAAAATTCGTTGTGGTTTGAAAGTTATGGTCGTTTTTCTATTAGGGTGTCACCCTAAATTTTCTATAGTGTAAAACAAAACGTTCACCAAAGAACATCAAACAGTTTGACAAAGTTTAGACCAATATTTGGGATTACCCACTATATAAAAGTTGTCTTTTCATGAGCCTAGATTATCATAAAATTGATTTCAGGTTTAAATGATCATTGAATATCATGATATGCTTTTAAAGGTGGACTGTGTTCATATTGAAAAACCAGAAAAATAACGTTGTGATGTCTATTGCATTGATATATAATATGATATTAACATGATAATGTCTCTTGAGCTAATAAGCATGATGATATGACATAGTGATGTCTACTGCATTAGTATATAGTATGATATTGACATGATGATGTCTCTTGAGCCAATGAGCGCGATGATATGATTATATGCATAGCATGCTTTGGACATGTTGATATTTCATGTGAGTATATGTATAACATGCTTATGATATGATATGTAAGTGAAGCACTATCCATTGGGATCCCTTTGCTAGTGTAACACTCTCTCGTTATAAGGGTACATGTGAGAGTCTTTTCTTGTAAGGCCATCGCCTATCAAAAGCCCCAAAGCGCGCTGGGACTGTATGTGTGTGTGTGAGGCACTACGCACCGGAATAACCCGTTGGTGTTTCCCTCCTAGTGTGATGGTAGAAGTTCTATGCATCGGGATTTGATTGGTCTGATGGATAGGGTTTCTACTTTAGGAGTTAGGGAGTTAGTTAGTTAGTTAGGTAGTATCTCTTGATATTGATTATGCATGATATACTTGCCTAATTATGTTGATCTGTTAAGATGCTCATGCTTGAATGATGTGATCGACTTCTGGTTCATATCATATTTGATTAATCTGATTTGTCATTGCTCCACCATGAAACGAATCATGCACGACACATTGTTAAATATGCTTTTTGACACATGGCTCCATGTTTTGTAAGACTTGCATAATACCCTTTGTATTGTTATGAGATACTATGCATAGGCAGGAAAGCATGGCACCTTGATCAATTTACTGGGATTTACAGCTCACTATTTTAACTTTCCTCTATGTAGAGTAATAGCTACAGGGTAGGGCATTTTGGTGATCGCAGTTGGAGCTCGTACTCCCATCCTGTCTAAGCTTCTTTTTACTTATATGTTTTAGTTGGCAAATTGGCCTTATGGTCCACTTTTTATTGGAATTATGTCTTATTGAATGGGCCTTTTGTGCCTTGGACCCAATTGTACTCACTATTTTGGAACTATCATATGCCTTTTTAGGACTTGTTTGTCCATTAGTTCATGGTTATGTGTTTTGTGCATGTGTTTTGTGCATGGTTATGTGTTTTGTGCATACATCAAACATAGGCTTTGAGAAAGAATGCCCAAGCTTCTCATATCCCCTTTATTTGTAAAGAGATATTGGTGGCTTGGTACCCTTTAACTCTGGGAGCCTTTCGAGGAATACCGTAGTTTGACGTCATTCAGGAAGACCATATGAAAAGCCTTCCAAACCCTTTTGTAAAAAGGGTATGGGTGGTCAATGCTTAGAGTCCTAAGACTCCAAGGAGTACTATAGTTTAGAGTCATACAGGGAGGACAATCAGGAAAAGTCTTCCTAATCTTTTATAAAAAAAAAAGTATGGGTGGCAAATACTTAGAGTCCTAAGACTCAAAGGAGTACTGTAGTTTAGAGTCATACATAAGGGACTGTTTGGCAATGTTTGGGTCATACGACGTGGACCTATTGATAGGCCTTTTAGGGTCATGCATCTCGGACCTTAACTTGACTCAGTTTATAGCCCTGAGTAGGGACTATGTGGTGGATGTTATATAACATTAAGGCCTGGTCTTTAAAATAGACTTACTATGTGCTAGATAGTTTACAAGTCTTGCAGCACAAACTATATGATAAGTAGATTAAAGTCGTACATCATGGACTATATCTTGATCTTTTAAGAATAGTATTTCTTCAAATACCTCCTGTTGATTGAGGGGCATGGCATCTTATTCGGTCCTAGTACAAAGGAGATATGCTCCAGTGGAGTATGCTTTCTTAACGACATATGGTCCATTCCATTTTGGCTAAAACTTAGACAGAGGTGCACCGATAGGGCGTTTTACGGTCAGAACCATGTCACCTGGTTTGAAGGACCGTATCATCACTTTCTTGTCAAAATCTCGGCTTATTATTGCTTGATAAACTTCTAGCTTTTGCTAAGCTACCAATTGTTTTTCATCGAGTGCATTCAACTCGTTGCGTCAAAGTTTGATTCGCTTATCGTTGGTTAGTCCATAATGGACTACCACCCTTAGAGAGGGTATCTGAACTTCCAAAGCTAGTATTGCTTCTCCTCCATAGACATGAATATGAGGTTGCTGAGGTGGTGTTCTCTTGTTGTCCGATAGGCCCAAAGAGCCTCGAGGTCTTTCATGCCAATCACGCTAACCCTTCTTTACGATCTTTTTCAATACCTTGCAAAGGCCTTTGTTGAAGGCTTTGGCTTGTCCATTTTCCCTTGGGTTGCACATGGACGAATACCTCCAATCGATGTTAAATTGACTGGTCAATTGATGAATGTGATCGTTCTTAAGCGGAGAGCCATTGTCGAATATAATCTTATCTTGTACCCCTAATCGATACACAATATGGTGGAAAACAAAATCAGCCACTATCTTACCAGTTACTCTCCATAGTGAGACGGCTTCATCCCACTTAGAGAAGTAGTCGGTAGTTGCCAATATATATAAATGAGCATTTGCTAAGGCCGGTGTAATGGGTCCCACAATATCCATTCCCCATTGAGAAAAGGACAGAGTTATGAGAGTTGGATGCAACGACTCAGGCGATTGGTGAATGTAGTCAATGTGTATTTGACACACATGACATTTCTTAGCATATTTACTTGTATCTTCTGCTATAGTGGGCCAAAAATACCCCATCCAATGCAATTGATGGTACAACTTGGGTTCGAATTGGTGCATGCGCATACCCCATTATGCACCTTCTTTAACGTTGCTTGTTTTTCCTCATACAAAAGGCATCTTAACAACATTCCATCATATGACCTTCTATACAGGTGGTCATTGAGGAGGGTGAATCTCGTGGCTCGCCTTTTAAAGGCTAACCTATCTTTCCTAACCTCAAGGAGTTGGCCATGAACCAATTACGCCAGGAAAGGTTGACACCAAGCTGGTCGGGGTTCTTCTGCCACCGCAATGATATTATCGAGAAGAGGTTCCTCCACCAATTTCCTCATAGCTCCTTGAGGGTATGGGGGAAACTCCATCCATAGATTTTTTTCTTCTTTAAAATCTACCTTTTCCATCATAGGGATGGATCCCATATCTTGTACGGGGATCTGAAGCGGTACCCCAAGCTCGAGGATCATGGCAGCTCCTAGTTTAGCTAACACATCGGCCTGAACATTCGATCCTCGAGGAGTATGGGTTAGAGTAGCTGCATATATCTTCCCTAGGAGGTACCTTGAGGTGTTATAGTACGTCTTGAGTTCATCCTTGTGGACCTCATATATCCGCCAGGATGTTGGACGTTCAGTTGGGAATCACCGAAAATGTCGATCGATGCTAGATCAAGTTCTAGTGCCATGTGTAAACCAATAATCAACACCTAATACTCTGCCTCATTATTCGCGGACTTCTTGTTCAATGAGAAAGCATAAGACCTGGTGTGATGAATATCATGCATGCTCCAGTGCCTTTTGCTTGAGAAGCACCATCAAAGAACATTTGCCATGACGTAAGCTCGTTTGCGCAAGGGGACCCTTCGAGCAAGGGATGAGCAGCCAAGAAGTCGACTAATGCTTGCCCTTTATTAGCTTTTTGTTGGACATAGGTGATGTCAAACTCCACAAGGAGTAAAGTTTAGCTAATCGATCAGAGAAGACTGGCCTCGTTATGAGATATTTGATTAGATCCATTCAAGAAATCAACTGCACTGGGTGAGCGAGCAAGTAATGTCGTAGTTTTGGGTTGTGAATACTTGTGTCGAGCATATTTTCTCGATGAGAGGGTAATTATACTTGGCCAGCATCATGGTAAGACTCAAATAATACAATGCTACCTCCTTCCCTTCCTCATTGTGCTGGGTCAGAAGGGCACTCAAATAAAATGAGCAGTTTGTCGGGTACATGAGCTGTATGAACTGGCGAGTTCAATAGATAATCCTTGATATTCTGAAAGGCATTCTGGTAAGACTCATCCCACTCAAAGGGGATGTCTTTCTTCATAAGCCCGAAAAAAGGCTTACATCGACCCGAAAGATTGGATATGAACCTTCGGATGTATACCAATAGACCTTAGAGAGATTTCAACTCGCTCAGGTTCCTTGGCGGAGGCATCTCTTGAATAGCATGTATATTGGTAGGATCTATCTCGATTCCCCGGTGTCTTACAATGAAACCTAGGAATTTCCTGACTTCACCCCGAAGGCGCACTTCAAGGGGTTCATCTTCAGTTGGTGCTTCCTCAACCTTTTAAACATGATTTCTATATCTATGAGGTGAGTGGATCGATCCTTTGATTTGACCACAAGGTCAACAACATAGCATTCCACGACATCGTAGTATGTCTTCAAATATAATCGTCATGGTGCACCGATAAGTGGTGCCAGCATTCTTTAATCCGAAGGGCATCACCTTATAACAATATATCTTTTTCGTGGTCCAGAAGGCTGTCAACTTTTCGTCTTCAGGGGCCATCCTGATTTGATTATAGCCAGAATACCCATCCATAAATGAGAAGGTTTCGCATGCTACAGTCGAATCAATCATGATTTCGATGAGGCAAAGGAAAATCGTCTTTGGGGCAAGCCGAATTGAGATTACGAAAATCAATGCACACTCTTATCTGCACATTCTTCTTCTTGACTAGTACGATGTTAGCAAGCCACTTAGGGTATATAAAGACTTCCCTAATAAACCCGGCTTTAACTAATTTATTAACCTCGACCTCAATCTGGGGTGCCATATCCGGATGAAACTTCCTCCGAGGCTGCTTCACCGGTTTGATGTGAGGATCAACGACGAGCTTGTAAGTCGCCAGGATGGGGTCCAAGTCAGGCATCTCATGGTAATTCCATGCAAAGATGTCTCGATTAGGATGGAGGAAATCGACATATTGTCCCCTTTCCTCTGGATCCAGTGACGAACTTAGAAAGGTGGGTCTATGATCTCCTTCTTCACCCAACTCGACTTCTATCAATTCGTCGACTGTGGCCTGGCCTCCATCCTCCAGTAAGCGTGGGGCAGGCAACATCTAATCTTCATTATCTAAATCTTGGTCATCGTGGCTGCTTAGAGACGTCATAGCACATTGGACCGTCCATTTCCTTTTATACACATTCTTTGAGTCAGCCCTAAAAGTCAAGGTGTACCCAAGCCCCTGAATGTTGAACTTCTTTCGGGATACACTTTCAAATGCCTGAAAAGGCGATATCATCCCCTTTCTGCCATTTAGGCCTTGATTGGTAGATGGGACATAATCCATGCTCCTCATGATCCTGTGAGCTTGGGGGCTATATAAGGACCATTGTGGCTTTGAAGCTCCATCTTTCAAGGGCCGAGGCTTATATTCGTCCTGCAACCCTTCTTTGAATCTCGTCTTCAAGAGAGTGTTGATTACGCTATCTTTGACCTGGTATGACACCTCATTGGGATGATGGTAGTGAGTGGCTTGGCTCCTTCTTCTACGTTTAAGCCTTCGAAGGCTCAATGCTTGCTCAATCCCGTAATGGGATTCATCAAAATCGCTCTCGCCCTCTAATTCCTCAATGAAATGGGAGTCAAGATTTTAGAGATTATAGAATTTGGCATCTCCGTAATTTGGCTCACTAGTTTTGAGGTTCAATGTAATGCTCCCCATAGCCTGCTGGGTAGCCTGGTTGAAACCCTGTATCACCATATGCCCTTCAAGAAAATTTTGGACATCCATCCCTATAGGTTTCAATGTACTTAGAGGGACTAGATTTACAGCTGATCCACCATCGATCATTATCAGATTGATGTGCACGTCATGTAAGATCCAATCCATCATCAAAGGGTGATTATGGGGCTTCATCCTAGTTGTAGATCTGTGTCAGAAAAGGTGACTGGCATAGAGCCAGGTAGAACTCCAGGGTCAAGTTTAACCTGGTCAACTTCGGCCTGGAATTCTTCAGGAGATGAAACGACTTATATCATAGCGGCCCGAAGTTATTTTGAAAGCAGAAGGGCGACGTAGACACTTATGGTGGTCGGGATTCTGCTTAAGTGAGGGGCCACATTGTACTCGTCCGTCTTTCTATCTGCCGGGTGTTTTGACTGTTCAGTAACGTTGGATGCTTCAGCCCGTACTTCCGCCGCAGGTATCATTTTCTTAGGGGGAGCAACTTTGGGCGGTTTGATCTTTGCAGTCTTCTTACCGAATCTCAACTCCAATTGCATGGTTTGGGGCATGTACTCAGCCTCGACTACCCAAGTCACATTGGCAGTCGTTCCCGGAGGGGCTTCATCCGCTACTTTCGGCTGATGAAAACCATTCAACATCAAGGATCTGGGCATAAGATCTTTCAAAGTCGGATAAGACGGTATCGTTGAATGAGAACCTCCATTACTTCCCTTCTTCGTCTTCCTACTCCGACATGCAACACTTTGAGGCACGGTGGAAGCTTCTGCAGCTATCCTTGCTTGATATAGCGCCATCTCCAGTTCCTTCAAACCCGCTCTTTTCAGAGCTTCGGCTTGCATACGCTTCTTCTTGCTGCGACGTGCATAAGTAGTCCAACCGTGCTCCAAAACCTCCTCGATATCAACTGAAGAGTTGAGAGTCCCAAAGTATTCCATGCATACCTCGAACAGTCTCGGCCTCCAGCATTTTCGCAGGGGAGGCCTTTCCTATGCTCTCCACATTTTCGCAGGGGCTACGAGTCCCATGACGAGGACATGATCATATATGTTTGGTACCATGGCCTTATCAAAATTGTAGGGCCCTTGATATGGGAGGCTCTCAGCTACAGGTGGGGGTTTACCTTCATCAATCATAAAAGAAACCATGTTGGTCGCCACAGTCTCAGCCTCCGGCATTTCTTGCTCAACACACTTGAGCTTTCTGTCCTTGATGAGATTCTCGATAATATCCTTTAAGGGATAGCAATCTTTTATCACATGTCCTCCAATCCGATGATATGGGCAGTAGTCGGTTTGGTCTGTTTGACTGATCTGCTTGGGGTATCTTGGCGAGGGAAGCATGATGGCTCCAGCCGCTAAGAGCTTTTCGAAGATCTTGGGAACCTGGTCTCTATCTAAGGAATACTCCTTATCGATACGTCCACAATATCCACCTCTTCTTCGACTACGTCTTGACGTTTGTGGAGAATCATAGCTTCTGGGGGATGGATAATTCTTACCTCTCCCTGTTTGGGGGACCACCGAAGTAGTCATAGAAGTTTTGGTCTGAGTGACTTTAGCTTTACCTCTATCTGTGTCCCTCCTAATGGTTATTGGCTTCGGGCCTAGGCTAAAACCCTCCAAAAGACTTTCTACGTTAACTGCATTAGTTACCAAGTCCTTGAAGTTCTAGGATTTGGAAGCGTGCAGGTGTACTACAATGTCGGCTCTCATGTTTTTAATGCACTTGAGCACCTTCTGTTCCTCAAGAAGCGGAGTTGCCTGCCCTATGCTAACATTTCGCCACCGAGTGATATATTGCTACGCATGCTCATGATCCCTTTGCTTCACATTGAGAAGTTCAACCAAGTGGACCACTCCTTCTGTATTGTGAAACCTCGTCAAGAATGCTTCTTGCATTTGCCTCCATGTACATATGGTTTCAAGAGGTAGTCGCGAGTACCAAGCGAAGGCTGGGCCTGATAGTGACTGTATAAATTGTCACATCAAGAGGTTCCCATTACAGGCTGAATCAGCACATACAAACACAAAGTGAGCCGAGTGTTCATGAGGGGAGCTTTGCATCAAACTTTGGGAAATTGGGGCACTGATATCCGGAGGGATACGACACTTCATCAACATATGCTAAAAGTGTCGAGAGCCTGTACTCCCGAAAGATGGAGTACACACAGGTTCTCCATTACTAAATTACGCACCATCTCTTCCGTCAAGGCGGTGTTAGCTGTATGCGACCGTTGATGCGGTGTAGGCCCAAGGGTTGATTGGTTCTCCATGGCTGAATTCAAGAACTATTGTTCTGAAGGGCCACTGGGATTAGGAGTCGCTCTAGCAGCCCTCAAAGCCTCGAGCTTGGCTGTCTGCGCTTGAAATACCGCTTCCTTTTGGGCTAGCTCTGCCCCAAGGCGCTCCATTTCTTCAAGTTCAGGCGTACCCTCGCCGCTCCAACCATCATCACGCTTAAAAAAAGGTCTTGTTCAAATGGTGTGGTGGACTCATTATCCGAGACTGGTGCGATGAATTATGGGAAGTTGAAAGGGAAAGATAACGCAGGCACAATGGGATCCTTTCCGAGCCTTGGATACATTGCAAGTGATGTGCGGATTTTCACTGGTTTGATGACGTCTAACCTTCTTTGCAGAAGGCTCAGGAGGTGGAGGCTCCTCATTCGACGAGAGGGATGAGATGCCATCAAAACCCAACGCCATCCTGCCCTTTGGGGTCTCCTCATTTTCATCGAGCTGTTGGGTTGTTGCCCTGATCAAATTACAAGGCCATATTTCGAGAAACTCGTCTCTTAGATCTTGCAAAATTTGCCTCCAGATCGATACAGGTTCCCGACATTATTGTGGTCATGTACTATTCATACGACGATGATCTGCTCTTACGACTTCCCTTGCTCTGTCCAGGACACACTGAGTAAGAACTCCATGTGCATGCCTTAAAACTATCTTACATGCACCTTATGGGCTTGATTGTTGTAACGACCCAAGACTTTTCTGAGTCAGAGAAAAGGCGAGGACACACTCGGCAGGGAGTGAGAGGCAACGCCGCGTGAAGAAGGAAGAAACGTCACGCGAAGAAGGGAGAAATGTCACGCGAAGAAGGGATAAACGTTACACGAAGAAGGAAGAAATGTCACGCGAAGAAGGAAGAAGCGCCACGTGCGTAACAGAGAAACGTCGCGCGAAGAAGGGAGAAACGAAGCTTGTGAATGAGTCCAACGTCTTGCGCGAAAGAGGCCAACGCTGTGTACAACGCTGCCGTGCATGGCCAGTTTTTGTCACTTGCCCAGCTGCATGTGAGTCGCTCACCACTTGTCAACCATGGGATGCCACCTGCCACCTGAAGAGCATTTAAGGCCCCCTCCTTCCCCTCACGCACTGGCACCCACACTCTCTTATTCTTTCTCTCTCTCTAAGGCAAGTGAAGGACTTGGATAAGGCTTCCTTAGCTCACTGTTGGAAAGCTTGATGAAGTGGACTGTGGGAGGAGAATGGGGAACACCATTGGGACACAAAGGTAAGTAGATCACTACCTTGCAGACCCATGAACATGAAAATATGAATGAAGCAAGGTTTGAGCATAGTTTGAACATAAGCATGTGTAAAAATGATGACTGTATTCTCCAAAAAGTTGCTTTCTTTTGCATGATGAAAATAAGCACTGAAATCCTGATGGCCCTGAAATTCTATAGGATGATACTCTTGTGAGACTAGTTTAAGCTAGAATTGGCTTCATGTTGTTACCTTGCATAGACTAAGAGTTAGGAGATGATTTTGGAAGTATGTTATAGCTGGACTATGAAATTCCAGGGAGAATTGACTGTGGGAGGAGAATGGGGAACACCATTGGGACACAAAGGTAAGTAGATCACTACCTTGCAGACCCATGAACATGAAAATATGAATGAAGCAAGGTCTGAGCATAGTTTGAACATAAGCATGTGTAAAAATGATGACTGTATTCTCCAAAAAGTTGCTTTCTTTTGCATGATGAAAATAAGCACTGAAATCCTAATGGCCCTGAAATTCTATAGGATGATACTCTTGTGAATCTAGTTTAAGCTAGAATTGGCTTCATGTTGTTACCTTGCATAGACTAAGAGTTAGGAGATGATTTTGGAAGTATGTCATAGCTGGACTATGAAATTCCAGGGAGAATTGAGGTTTTTGTGACTCTCTGTACACCTATCAAATAATCTCAGAATTGCCTCAAATGACCACCATTGGAAAGATATCTGAGTTTACTTTGAGTTTGATGCTTATATCCAATTGAGATTTTTGGTAATTTAGAAGATATGTTTCATTTTATGCATGTATATCATTGTTAGCAAACTGTGATAATTTCCAGAAATGTTGCTTCTGTTGCATTGAGACTTTGCCTGACCTATTGATGTCCAAAATGTACCAAAAACACAGCCATTTGATAGATGCATGAGTCTTCTATGATTTTCATGTTTTAACCTTGCCCAAATTCTGTGTAAATGAGGAGCTATGCTTAAAAATGTTTCAGTATATCATTGTTGACAGATCTCACAAAAACTCAGAATTTTGGTCTCTGTTGCCATGAATTTTGGCTGACCAAATAGATTCCAATCACTCCGAAACCACATCCGTTTGAAAGCTTTGAATGTCTACTAAAAGTTGAATGTTGAAATTGTTTCGAAATTCCTGCTAGGTTGAAAGCTATGCTTTAAATTGTGAACATATGTCACTATTGACAGAATTCAGCAAGATTCAAAACGATATACTGAACCCTTAATTGATCAATTAATACTTAGTTAGTGAATTGGAATCGGAATTTAGCTAAATTCCCCTCATAATTTGGGTGCACCTGTCTAATAAGTTTTAGTGACATGGTCCCACTACGCTTCTATCCTTCCATCATGTTTTGAGTATTGGATTCTCCAGTACTATCAAAACTATAATCACTTAAATCTCTTGTGGACCACACACTTCCCATTCACGATTTTCAAATTCTTCTTCAAAAATATCATTTGCTTCCATAATAAATTCGAGTGGCATGTCTAGCTTTGCAGGCCTATCACGTAGAGTCTGAGGAAATCTGTAAGGATATTATCAATGCCTTTAATATATCCGACCTAAATATTATATGGTGAATTTGATTAGAGCATCGAATTCTTTTGGGGATTATCTTCCCCTTTTTTATTTGTAAGAATCTTTTACTGCTTTATTATCTATTATGATAATAAATTCTTCTGGTGCCAAATATATGTGAAATCTCTTTATTGCTCTAAGAATTGCCAAAAATTCTTTTTTATATGTGATATATTTTTTTCATTTAGTTTAAATTTGCCTGAATTATATTTAGATACAAGTTCTTCATATTTTACGAATGAAGTTTTTTCTTTTATTCCACTTTCTCCATTTGAATTTTTTCTTTTTAAAAAATTTCTTTTGTTTTCTCTCTTCACAACCAAATTCAAAACTATTTTTAAGAATTCGACTATAATCTTTCACATCAAGTTTCTTGACTTAATTTGCAACTTTTAAGTTTAGACAATGTTTTCAATATTTTGAAAAACAAATTTTATTCTATTTTAGAGGGTATTTTTTGATGTTGTTTCATTGACATATTTTACATAGCCAGTTCCACAAATTCAAACTAATTGATAATTTATGAAAAATTTGTTTTTTCTAAAAATGTCTTAACATCGTCTAACATTTAAAACCACTTTTTGTATTCTTTAAAAAATGATTCGAATTCATCTTCTACGACAAAATAAACAATTAGCACATTTTCAATATCAGCTTTAATTTTTCTGACTATTTCTGAGTATTTAGTGTCCCAAGTGAAGTCTTTATCTTTTTTTAACTTCTCTAATAAAGGTTTCTCCTTTTTAGAGAGATTTGGAATAAAATTTCTTCTGTAGTTAAAAATTCCCAAAAAACCTTGCAAATGTTTTTATCAGCAAGTTTGTCAGGAAAAACTTTTTTATTTTGACAACAATATGTTCTTGTGATTTTATACCTTTCTGGTCTAACATTATTCCTAAAAATTCAATTGATGTTATTTCAATTCAAATTCAAACTTTCTAAGACTTGAGGTAATTCAATTGTCTAGAAATTTATCACATATTATTTTTAGATGCTTTTTAAGATCTTCTAGTGTTTTAAAAAACACCAAAACATCATCAATATAAACTACACAAAAATCTTTTTGGTTAGGTTTAAAAAGATTTTGTCCATTACACAATCCAAAAGGTATAACCTTCTATTGGTAATGACTATAAGGAACACTAAAAGCAATCAACGGCTTTGACTCTTCTGATAAAATAATTTACCAAAAACCTGATTTACAATCAAATTTACTATAATATTTTGAATTCTTTGTTTGATAGATTAGTACATCTTTTCTAGATATAAAATATCCGTCTAACTCCAAGTTTTGATTTAATCATTGGTAATTTATAATCATTATGGCTTTAGAAGTTTTATCAGTACAGTTTTCAATCAACCAATTTGATGCGATTTCTAAATCGCACCAAATGATTTAACTTAGGTTGAATCTGTGTATCAAAATTATGAGGTTCAAACGGTTCTACAAATCTATTAACTGTCTTTTATAAATCTTTTTGTAGTACATGTCAATTCATAAATTGCTTTGCATTCAATTGCAAGATAAAAAATTTTATGTTAGGAATGTCTTGTCTTAAATTGAATGGAAAGCAATCAATGAATTGAGAATCCATGACATAATCAGAAAAATTAAAACTGATCTTGAAAATATGTCAACTGTTTATTTTCTTAGAAAAGAAGAAATCGAATCATTTGCTAAAGAATACCCAAAGTGGTATCATATGTTTGATAATGTTAAGACAGATTTTTGGAAAAAAACAATTTTTCCGTAAATTACCAATTCCTTGAGATGAAATTTGTGGAACTGACAATGTAAAATATGTCAGTGAAACATCAAAAGATACAATCGAAAATATAATAAAATTTGTTCTTCAAAATACCGAAAAACATTGTTCAAACCTAAATGATACAAAGCAAGTCAAGAATGGACTTGGCTTGAAAGACTGTAGCCGAATTCTTAAAAAAAAATTTGAATTTCTTCACAAAGAGGAAAAAAAAAAAAAATTCAAAAAGAAAAAATTCAAATGGAAAAAGTGGAATAAAAGAAAAAACTTTAAATCGTAAAAAATGAAGAACTTGTATATGGATATAATTCAAGCAAATTTAAATCAAATGAGAAAATTTATATCACATATGAAAAAGAACTTCTGACAGTTCTTAAAGGAATAAAGAGATTTCACATATATATGACACCAAAAGAATTTATTATCAGAACAGATAATAAAGCAGTAACTGATTTTCTCACAAATAAAAAAGGGAAGATAATCCCAAAAGAATTTGATGGTCTAATCAAATTCCTCATTATAATTTTCAGGTCAAATACTTTAAAAGCACTGATAATGTTCTTGTAGATTTTCACAACAGGAATACAGACTAACCAGATGGACGAAGGCAAAAAGCTAACCAGATGGACGAAGGCAAAAAGCAACTCATGGGCAAGGAGAAAAAGAAGGAACTCCCTAAAAAGGAGAGAAATAAACTTGAGAACCAACCAAAAAGAGGCACTAATAAAGAAACCCCTCTATATGCTCACTTTGCACATTCTCAAAGTTTTGAACCACTAACTTACAAAGATATTATAAAGATACATAAACATTCAACAATTTATGCCAACTAAAACTTAACAAGTTTCCAATTTTTATCGAAATTCTAAAATACCCAATGAGATTTATGAAAAACTAAACGAGGTATGGAAAAGCCATATTATTAAAAACATATCAAATTTCGAAAGCATATGAGAAAATTGTCAGAGCTAATAGTAAATCGGAATCTAAAATTTTCAAAATTGTTAAAAAAAAGGTATTTGAATCCTTTAAACAAATGGACTGAAATGAAGAATTTTCTTTTGATAACTTCAATTCGTTTTTGGAAGTTGCTCATCGTATAGATAATCAATCTAATTAACCAATATTTAAAAAAATAAAAAAAATATGCTTATACGTAAAAGCAAGAGTTGTCTTACCTTTTGAAATCTTTGAAAAAATATATGAAATTGTTGATTTCAAACAAGCTTTCAAAATTTCGAATCTTCTGAAACAATATTATATTGATTTGTTCAAAGTTAATGGTATAAAAGCGTATTAGAACCATACCACTAAAACTTACTAAACAGGTAAGGATACGGGACAGATCGACTGCAGCTTTATATAACACACGTCCATACAAAAGAAAATGACAGTACAAGAATCTAGTTCTCCTGTGTTGCCGACAGTACGAAAAAAATCAACTTTTCACTATTCCACAGTACAGAAGAATTTGCTTCTACTATTACGGATAAGAAAGTATCCAACTTTCTACTGTACGAAATTAAACGAGTTTGAAATCTGAAGCCTCAAAAAGGCTATAAAACGAATCGGATAGGTCCTCAGAAGGATCAAGTTTTGAGAGCCTTCCTTTGGTTGGTCTATTTCTCCATTATCCTTGAGTACAATGACTATGTTAGTTAACTATAAGAGAGATGACTATGTTAGTTAAACTATAAGAGTGTTATGAGTGTCTTGTGTCATGGTTTTTCATACGGTTGTAATTGATATCAAAGCAAGAAACGGGAGCCCTGAGGTACAGGAATGGAGTGCCGAGACGGCAAGGATCGTGGCTTAGTCACAGGAATAGCTCGACCCCTCTCCTTTCACGAAGTTCACATAATGGAGCGATCGCGTTTGTCCAAAGATACTACGACCGACAGCACCATTGTCGACTTTTGCCTACGGCCATTTGTTGGGGCAACTCAAAATCACCTTCAATGCTCTGCTACCTAGGACCAAGTCCACTTGAGGGCGAGATTTTTTCTTCATCGTAACTTTCGAAGTTCGAGGTTTGGCTCCTTACCCTTCGATCGCTAGCTTTCCAGCAGGCGGGCTAGCTGCGGCTTTAAGGAAAGCAGCTTGACCCTTGATGGGGGAGGTGTAGTGGAACTTTCAAGGTTCCCACATAGAAAGATGTCATTACAGTAGTCATGATTACCTTACGACCTATGATTAACATAATGGTTCGCTTGTCAGAGTAAATAAAGAAGACACGAGAGTAGTGTGGAAAAGATCGTGAATCCAGACATATTGAGAGAGAGAGATTTGACTTCCTAAACTCTCTTTCAGAGATGAAAGGTGAATCTAGTGGAGTCGCTAGAGATTTGGTCGCTCCAAAATGTAAGAAATACTTAATGTTTAGACAAACATTAGACTCCAGATAGAAAACCTGAGGACATCATATTCGAGGCCAAATTCAATCATGCACTTCATATCAGAAACACAGGCTTTATTATTTATTACTGGGTACTGAGCAGCTCCACATGTTTAATCCTCTATTACATTTTACATCGACTTGAAAAATTAAAATAAGCTGAACAGTATTGATTCTAGCTTTGAAACCTATATATTCTAGCTTTGAAACCTATATATTCGTTTCTGAAGAAGAAATTACAAACATGTTATAAGGAAAAGATAACATCGAGGGCATATCGGCTCATATACCTGTTAAAAGGAAAAGATAACACCGAGGGCATATCTGCCCAGATGCCTATAGATACCTGTTAAAAGGAAAAGATAACACCGAGGGCATATCTGCCCAGATGCCTATAGATATATGTAAGGACATGTTATCTTCGAGTCTGGTCTCCTTAAGAGAATGGGTCTCAAATGAGTCGTAAGAAACGATTATCTCTCTCTTCTTGTCTTGAATGTCACTCTCTTTTCTACTCTTGGTTCTTACCGAAGTACATCCTCTGAAGAACTCTTTATCTCTACTACACAGTGTCTATCAAAAAAGTCTGACTCTCTCTTTAATCGAGAAGTACCCCTTTTAATAGTGCTAAACAATGGTTGTTCAAGGGATACCATGCATTTCTCATCTTCAAATCTTCATCTTGAGTTTATCCACTCATTTGAATCACAGATCTAGCAAAGCACGATCAATATCTTCATAATGCGGTTTACCTCTTGTGTTTATCTTCACGTTGTTGATCTCACTGCTAGGTTCTCGCAGATACAATCGCTGACAATGCGGTTTATCTTCACGTTGTTGATCTCAATGCGATTTACCTCTTGTCTTTTCGAATTTCAAACTTTTGAACCTCATGATCTCATGGGAACCTCATGGTTTGGCTCCTCACCCTTGAATCGCTACCTTTCCAACAGGCGGGCTAGCCGCGGCTTTAGGGAAAGCAAGTTGACCCTTGATCAGGGAGGAGTGCAGTGGAACTTTTATGGTTCCCACCTGGAAGGATGTCATTACAACAACATGATTTACCTCTAATGACCTGTGATTAACGCAAGGGTTTGCTCGTTAAGGTAAATAAAGAAGACATGAGAGTAGTGTGGAAAAGATCATGAATCAAGACATATTCAAAGAGAAAGATTCGACTTCCTAGACTCTATCAGAGATGAAAGGTGCATCAAGTGGAGTCGTTAGAGGTTTGGTCACTCCGAAATGTAAGAAATACATAGTGTTTAGACAAACATTAGACTCTAGATAGAAAACTAGAGGACATCACATTCGAGGCCAAATTCACCCATGCACTTCATAGCAGAAACACGAGCTTTATTATTTATACTAAGTACTAGGCAATTCCAGAGGTTTAATCCTCTGTTACATTTTACATCGACTTGAAGAATTAAAATAAGCTAACACCTTTGATTCTGGCTTTGAAACCAATACATTCATTTCAAAAGAACAGAATACAAACATGTTAAAAGGAAACGATATATACCTGTAGATATATGTGCAAGGACATATCCTTTGGGTCTGGTCTCTTTCAGAAAACGGGTCTCAAATGAGTCATAAGAAACGATTATCTCTCTCTTCGTGTCTTGAATGTCACTCTCTTTTCTACTATTGGTTCTTATTAAAGTAAGACCTCTGAAAAACTCTTTTATCGCTACTAGACTGTGTCTATCAAAAAAGTGTGACTCTCTCTTTAATCGAGAAGTACCCCTTTTTATAGTGCTAAACTATGGTTGTTCAAAGATACCATGCATTTCTCATCTTCAAATCTCCACCCTCCATCTTCATCTTGAGTTTATCCACTCATTTGAATCATAGATCTTGCAGGGCGCAACCCTTATCTTCATAATGCAGTTTACCTCTTGTTTATCTTCACGTTGTTGATCTCACTGCTAGGTTGTTCTCGCAAATACAATCGATGGCGCTTGTCTTTTCGAATTTCAAACTTTCGAACCTCATGATCTTATGGAAACCTTATGGTTTGGCTCTTTGCCCTTCGGTCGCTACCTTTCCAACAGGCAGGCTAGCCACAACTTTAAGGAAAGCAGATTGACCATTGATCGGGGGCCGAGGAATGCAATGGAACTTTCATGGTTCCCACCAGCAAAGAAGTCATTACAGCAACCATGATTACCTCTGATGACCTATGATTAACGCAACTCGTCAGGGTAAATAAAGAAAACACTATAGTAGTGTAGAAAATATCGTGAATCGAGACATATTCAGAAAAAGTGAGATTCAACTTCCCAGTGATTGGACTCTATCTATCAAAGGAAAATTACTACACAGTGGAGTCGCTAGAGATTTGGTCGCTCCGAAATGTAAGAAATACATAATGTTTAGACAAACATTAAACTCCAAATAGAAAACCAAAGGACATCATATTCGAGGCCAAATTCACCCATGCACTTCATATCAGAAACACAGGCTTTGTTATTTATACGGGGTATGAACAATTCCAAAGGTTTAATCCTCTGTTACATTTTACATCGACTTGAAGAATTAAAATAAGTCGAGCACCTTTGATTTGGCTTTGAAACCTATACATTCGTTTCTAAATAAGAAAATACAAAAAGAAAAGACAACATTGAGGGCATATCGGCCAATATACCTGATATGCTTGTAGATATATGCAAGGACGTGTTATCCTTCGGGTCCGGTTTCCTTAAGAGAACGGGTCTCAAATGAGTCGTAGGAAATGATTATCTCTCTCTTCGTGTCTTGAATGTCAGTCTCTTTTCTACTCTTGGTTCTTACCGAGGTACAACCTCTGAAGAACTCTTTATCTCTACTAGATTGTGTCTATCAAAAAAGTGCGACTCTCTCTTTAATCGTGAACTATCGTGTTCAAGGGATATCATGCATTTCTCATCTTCAAATCTTTACCCTCCATCTCCATCTTGAGTTTATCCACTCATTTGAATCGCAGATCTTGCATGACGCAATCATTATCTTCATAATGCGGTTTACCTCTTGTGTTTATCTTTCCACACTGTTGATCTCATTGCTAGATTGTTCTCGCAGATACAATCGTTGACGCTTGTCTTTCGAATTTCAAACTTTCGAATCTCATGATCTTACAGGAGCAAAATCAGACATTCATTATTATCGTCATCGTTGTCATCAGTGGGTAGCAACCACTTCCATTGTTCAACTCAATCCATGCTAACCTTTTAAAGGTAACAAAGCAAAGAGTCCAAAGTTCAACGGTGCCGATTTGATGAGAGAATTTTTTGTTCCGAAGAAACAATTCTCCTTTTGAGATAATCGAGATTCACCGTAAAATCCATAAAGCTTTTAAGGATTTAACTGCCGATCAATGATACTGTGGGTTAAGTCATCGTTGGGCGGTTCAAGACTTTTGTAGAATGAGATGGGTTAAGCCATCTTTGGGCAGTTTTAGATAACCGTTGAGAATGAGATGGGTTAAGCCATCTTTAGGCAGCTTTAGACTATCGTTGAGACTCTTTGGGCAGCTTTAGACTGCTGTTGAGACTGAGATGGGTTAAGCCATCTCTGAACAGCTTTAGGCCGTTGAGGCTGAGATGGGTTATGCCATCTCTGGGCAGCTTCAAACTGTTGTTGAGACTGAGATGGGTTAAGCCATCTCTAGGCAGCTTTAAACTGATGTTGAGACTGAGATGGATTAAGCAATCTCTAAGCAGCTTTAGACTGATGTTGAGACTGAGATGGATTAAACCATCTCTGGGCAACTTTAGACTGCTCTTGAGACTTATATAATCTTCGTTGAATCTCAAAATCCATAGACTAAGCCATGCTCTCTGTGAACATAGTCAAACAAAGCTGACTTAAATGACATTAATAAGAACCATACTTATCCATTGTATGTTCGTTACATGTCTTTTAAGTTACATGTCTTTAAGTGGTTTATTCTTAGTCTTTCATTGGGACTAAGTGTTCATAATTTCCAAGAGTATGAGCCATTAACAACTTGATCATTGTATCTACTCTTGTTTATGACAAAAGTACACCCAACATAATCTCAAGGAAACTCAGCTAAGCCAGGCTGTGCAAAAGAAATACTAGCACTAGTGTGGCCCAATTATCAAAAACACTCAATTTTACAAAAATCTATGAGTGAACAAAAACAATAGACAAAAACATCATCCAAGATTTAGATTTTTGTTACATATCATGTATTTTTCATGGAGGGCTAGATTTTTGTTACATATCATAGTAACTGTCAACCTAAAAACCCTAATCAATTCTTGAGATGGAAAAACACTAAGGCATTTAAACCAAGGGAGCTGCCAACCTAAAAACCCTAATCAATACTCGAGATGGAAAAGCACTAAGGCATTTAAACCACTATTAAGGTTATTTCAATAAAAACAGAACATTTTGTAATAGAGCACAATCACACTACTAGCACAAAAGTAACCCCATACACAAAAATGAAAAGCAAGATCTATTCATGGCCACAGACCATCTTAGTAAAGTCCAGTTCAACATGAAAAGGAGAATGGATTTGACATTCAGCTGCATGATGTATAACAAGGTTTTGCAATAACACACATAATCCATATCTGATATGGCTTTGGTTAGAAATGAAACTTGAAGGCATCATAATTAGGACAATATAATCTTCATCTTCCAAATGCATACTATCAACAGCAGAATAGTCCATACATCTTCAACAAGAAATATAATTCAATTATCAGAGACTACCACATGCATAAAGCAATTGTTGAAAAAATTTAAAAAGAGTAACATAACCAAATCCATAAATGATTTATAGCTCCAAATCCCCCAAAAGAACATGATCACAGAGTTTATGAATCCCACAAGTATATGATGAGGTTGCCAAAAACATTTGAAAGCATACAAAGTCAAAGCAAACAATTGTCATAGAGACCAAAAAAAGTGAAAGAAACACATTGCAAGATCAAACAAGAAAGACCAAATAATGACATGAAGGGCTAAAAAGAATAGGCACTCAGGCCTTTGCACTAAATTGATGTTATTCATTGGACAGTTCAATGAATATCCATGAATATCTTGTAAACCCAGTGTAGTAAACACACCAATAAAGAGAACTACAGCAATGGAATTATAAAAAAATTGAAAAGCAAGAGCTCAAAATGACTGCATGGCCTCAGACCGTCCTAGTAAAATGCACTTCAACATGGCAAAGAAAGTATTCTTATTCAGCCACTATGCTTAGCATCATTGGCCCACAGATCACAATATAAACACGATAAAATCAAAGTCCGCCACAATTGCAATAGGCACTCAGGCCTTCGCACTAAATTGATGTTATTCATTGGACAGTTCAATGAATATCTTGTAACCCAGTGTAGTAAACACAACCATACGAGAACCACAGCAATGGAATTATAAAAAAATTGAAAAGCAAGAGCTCAAAATGACTGCATGGCTTCAGACCGTCCTAGTAAAATGCACTTCAACATGGCAAAGAAAAGTATTCTTATTCAGCCACTACGCTTGGCATCATTGGTCCACAGATCACAATATACTAAACAGGATAAAATCAAAGTCCGCCACAATTGCAATAGTGCAGCTTCCCATCATACAAATTCATGAAAGACCACTACTCGCTTCAACATGGCAAAGAAAAGTATTCTTATTCAGCCACTACGCTTGGCATCATTGGCCCACAGATCACAATATACTAAACAGGATAAAATCAAAGTCCGCCACAATTGCAATAGTGCAGCTTCCCATCATACAAATTCCTGAAAGACCACTACTCACTTCAACATGGCAAAGAAAAGTATTCTTATTCAGCCACTACGCTTGGCATCATTGGCCCACAGATCACAATATAATAAACAGGATAAAATCAAAGTCTGCCACAATTGCAATAGTGCAGCTTCCCATCATACAAAATCCTGAAAGACCCCATAACAGTCACCAACTTCGAACTGAGTGCACACAACTTTAAAAATTAAAAAAGAATGGCAAGCATATTCATACCTGAAATGGCCTCAAAAGTGGAAATCAACCTCAAAGACAATAATTGGAATTTGTTGCAAAACCAAGAGTATAATTGGAATTTGTTGCAAAACCAAGAGAAGAGTGACAAGAAAGAAAGAGGACTAATTATTTAATTTTAAGGCGATCCAGTGCATTTAGTGCTGGAATGATCTCAACTGTAGTAAATTAGACTGAAAACAACATGAAACAACTAATAAAATCCCCAAAGAGAATTTTCTCCCAAAAAAACCCCAAAAATATAAGAGGACACCTATAGTAGCAGAAAAACTCATGAGAAATACTAATGATAAGAGTCAGCGTTTCTGATAATGTAAGCACCAAAATCCAATAAGACAATGCATGTAGACAAGAACCTAAGTATGAACATACCATGGCCGTAAAAAAGATTAACGAAAAAACAAAACAGTTACCTTGTTTGGTGATAGCTCATCCTAAAGCTTATAAAATTATTGAAACATATGCTTCAGATATAGGTTATGGTGGAATCTTAAAACAAAGATTTCAGCCAAATGAAAAGGAAAAGTTAGTAAGATTTACTTCTGGAATTTGGAATTCTGCTCAAAAAAATTATTCAACCATAAAAAAAGATATTTCATCCACAGTTAAATGTATAACTAAATTTAAAAGTGATTTCTTAAATCAGGAATTCCTAATACGAGTTGATTGTAAAGCAACAAAAGATATCCTTGTGAAAGATGTCGAAACATTGCCTCTAAACAAATATTTGCTCTCGATGGGAAGCTATTTTATGTTCTTTCGATTTTAGAATAGAATATATTAAAGGAGAATCAAATTCTCTTCCTGACTTCTTGACCCGAGAATTCTTTCAGGGATACTCAGAGAAGGACTGCAGCAAATAATCCAGCTCCAAACAGCAAAAATTCGTCCTTCCTCAAAAGAAAGAAAATTATGAAGGAGCTACTAGCTCGGGAACTAAGAAAATGACTCCCTACATTGAAAAATCAATAATCCCAATATTAGTAATAGAAAATAAGCATGCTTTAAAAGAACCATATGAAGTTGCAGCAATTGTTATTTATTATGTGGAACTTTATGAAACCAATTACATGGTTATTGCGATAACTTTGAGAAACCAATTCATCTTTTAGATAAATTTCTGCAACTTTATATGGTTCTTTTAGAACATGCTTATTTTCTATTACTAATATTGAGATTATTGATTTTTCAATGTAGGGAGTTATTTTCTTAGTTCCCGAGCTAGTAGCTCCTTCAGAATTTTCTTTTCCTTCGAGGAAGGACGAATTTTTACTATTTAGAGCTGGATTATTTGCTGCAGTCCTCCAAGTATCCCTACAAGAATTCTCGAGTCAAGAAGAGAATTTGATTCTCCTTTAACAAACTCTATTCTAAAATCAAAAGAAGATAAAATAGCTTGCCATCGAGCAAATATTTGTTTAGAGGCAATCTTTTTTACATCTTTCTCAAAGGATATTTTTTGCTGCTTTACAATCAACTCGTATTAGAAATTCTTGATTTAAGACATCATTTTCAAATTTAGTTACAAATTTAACTATGGATAAAATTTCATTTTTTACGGTTGAATTTTTTTTTTTTGTTTTAGCAGAATTCCAAATTCCAGAAGTAAATCTTACTAACTTTTCCTTTTCATTTGGCTGAAATCTTTGTTTGAAAATTCCACCATAACCTATATCTGAAGCATCTGTTTCAATAATTTTATCAGCTTTAGGATGAGCTATCGCCAAACAAGGTAAATGTTTTGTTTTTGGAAAATAAGTTTGAACGCAGATAGCTCAAACGCCACAAACTCTTACAAGTTTCACATATACAAGATTCAATTTCTAATGTTGACATTTCATTAACTCTAAGATCACAAATGTGCAAATGTCAATCAACCTAAAAGTAATTAAACAAAACACAAAAGAGCACACTCCCTAAAAGAATCTAAACAAACAACCTATGAATGAAGAAGAAAATCCAATAAGACAATGCATGCAGACAAGAACACAAGTATCAAAGACAAGAAAGCAAAAGTTTGGAAAAATAAGTTTGAGCGCAAATAGCTCAAACGCCACAAAGTCTTACAAGTTTCACATATACATGATTCAGTTTCCAATGTTGGTATTTCATTAACTCTAAGATCACAAATGTGCAAATGTCAATCATAGTAATTAAACATAAAAAAAAAGGCACACTCCCTAAAAGAATCTAAACAAACAACCTATGGACGAAAAAGAAAATATTTTATTCACAATAGAAAAACAAGTAAATACTTCTTAGATCACAAAGACCTGTAGATTGTGCTGAAAAGAGAAAACATAAAGCATCAAAATAGAACAATACCAAATGTAGCACAGAAATAAAGCCCAGCACAATCTACCAACTTTAACATTTCAGGAAGGATGACAGCTAGTTGGATTACAATAACTGAAACGATTCTTAACGTTACAATAGGAGATTGAGACAAATTTAAATGGAGATGACACAATTCAACATTTTTAAAGCAAAAATTTTCATAAACGTTGAGGTTTATACATTACAAATTTTCTAAGGCAAATAAATATCATAAAAATGAAAAAATATTTTTCATAAAAGTTGAGGTATATACATTATAACATTTGCTAAGGCAAATAAAAATCATAAAAATGAAAATATATCATACAACTTCAAATGCATAAAAAGGAAAAACATGTGTATGCCATCTTTTGAAGCGATTCTATCCAATGCAGACATGAGATTTACAACACCACGTGTCATATTTGAAAAGATCAGCATTTAAGCATCAGACAAGGATAACTATTCTCTTTCTCATCATCCACATACCTTAAGGAGGGAAGACCTCCATATTCGAAAATGACTTAAGAGAAAAAAAAAATGCTTGAATCATAAAACAAATAATTTTCGAGACTAAACGTTAAGGAGAAACATATTCCTTAAAAGAAATGATTTACAAGAAATATGTTGTAAAGAAATAATTAACAATAAATAATTTACAAACAGAGTTCACCAAGATGCCAAACATTCAAAGATGAAAGTAATACCTAAGAAGGAAGTTCACCAAGATGGACATAAAAGGAACAAAAAATATGCCAAACATTCAAAGATGAAAGTAATACCTAAGAAGGCAGTTCACCAAGATGGACATAAAGGAACAAAAAATATGCCAAACATTCAAAGATGAAAGTAATACCTGAGAACAATAGGTTGCTACTTAGATAAAAAGATCAATGTGTAAAAAGTCAGGCCCCGTCAAGTCAATTCCCCAGAAATCACTGGCCTCTAGGGCCCTCGACTAAGAAGTCAAAATAGTTTGATTAGCTGAAGGTGATCAGCTTTTCTGAAAACAACTCACCAAGTTGACTTGACTTTAGATAAATAGCACCATGTGTCAGATTTGAAAAGATCAGCAATAAAAAATCAGACAGGGATAACTGTTCTCTTCATGTTCTTATCATCCACAACACCTATAAGAGACAAATTACACCTTTGAAAATGATCTGTGCACATGAGCCAGATGAAACATATTGAATAGAATGAAATCCAGTATAAAAACCAGCACCAAGAAAATAACTGGCAAGAAAGTTCACCAAATCAATCTAAACCAACCAATACACAGAAGATCCATACATGAAACTAATTCTTGTATGGACACATGTACTTGTGTAAGGCTTAGACATGCGTACGAGGTGCCAGACTCTCCATGTCAAGAAGCACAAGATAAAAGACACGGCTATATTTATATTTTAAAGAGATGTTATTCCATTTCATATTATGTAACCAAAAACATCAACTGACTTAGCTGGTTGAATTCTTAAACATTTTTGAAGTACGCATTTTTATCCAATAACAAGAAGATCAAAGTCTGTGTCAATGATGCAATCCAATGAGTGATCAAGCTAAAAGAATCCAAAAGAAATTGTGTAGCTGTGTGTTGATACATACCTGGCACAGGTATGGCAGCCAAACCAAAGAATCCATGCAACATACATCAAACCCAACCAACTCCTCCAACATCAACTCAGCTCAAGGAGCGAGTCCAGTAAGTCAAGGATTTGACTTGCTAAATTTCTTCTATCCAATTTTTTCAAACACAGTAAACCCAAAAACGAACCCTCTTAAATACATTGCCTGTTACATGCATGCATGTGCCAGAGGATCCATTCAAAACAAAAAAATCAATTGGTCATGCCTGACACAGGTATGGCAGCCAAACCAAAGAATCCATGGAACATACATCAAACCCAACCAACTCAGCTCAAGGAGTGAGTCCAGTAAGTCAAAACAGGATTTCACTTGCTGAATTTCTATCCAATTTTTTCAAACACCGTAAACCCAAAAACGAACCCTCTTAAATACATTGCTTGTTACATGCATGCACGTGCCAAAGGATCCATTCAAAACAAAAAATCAATTGGTCATCAGTTCAAATCAAATTGGGCCAATTCAGGTGAGATGATATGTTATCAATAGAATCAAATCAAAACAAGTTCTACCTGAAATAAGACAGATCACAACTTTCAAATCTAAATAAAATAAATGGATGACCACAGTTTATTTATGTTCTCTACTGCATGTAAAAAGAGCCATATCTGGAAAGCAGGTCTGAATAATCAAAACGAGATAAAGGTAAAATTATTGTAAGGGAAAGGGAAACCATACTGCATGTGACAGATAGTTTGGGTATTGAATGTAGGTCTCCACCATTCATTCTCAAGGACCAACAGAGGAGCTGATACATGTCTCCACCATTATTCTCTTAAGCAAATGGAGGTTCATCGCACCAGCTGTTATTGAAAACAGACAGTGGAGACAACATGTAGTATGCAAATAGTATACAACATGTAGTGTGGCATAGGAGTCCCATAATCACCTGAGAAGACATGGATTTCAATGGTAGCAAAAGAAGAATCAGAGACTTAAAATCATTAGGGAACTTTGAGTAAGGAAAAGGGGACATCAAATTAGTAACAGTGAAGTTAACCACACTTTGTAACATCAAATTAAACCAGTTAAAGCAAATAGAACCAAGTAGATACCAAAACAAGCAATCAAGACAGGAAAGAGGAGTAAAATGAAGAAACAATAAGTGCAACGCATCAGATCTTCCTATTCAATCAATTGAACAACATGACATCCAGGGATTTCCAGATGTGTTCTATTCAATGAAGTTCATCATTTACCTTCATTTTGCAAACTAAAGGATCATTGTCTAGGTACTAGAGAAGGGCACATTAATGTACCATAGCATATTTTATGGAAGATTTGGAAATGACCAGTAAATAATGATAGACTAGAAAAAGCACAAACAAAATTTACAAAAACCGTTACCACATTTAAAATCAAGAACAGTGAGGTGGGAGGAGCACATACCTACAGTTTGATGAACACAAAAGATAATGCACATAGGAACTAGAATGGGTCATACAGGAGAAGACAAAAAGCACAACAGAGATGAACAAAATACAACATGGAAATAAATATTGTCATCATGAGGAACCCAATGTAAAGTAAGTGGGACATCAGATCTTCCTACTCAGTTGAACCTCATAGTGTCAATAGTCTACTCAGACATATGCTTGTCAACTATATTCATCATTTGCCCTATTAAACTCAAACCAATGAACATAAGACCATGTAAAAAAATTCAAACAAGACCATGTACCAGATAACATCAATGGCCACTATCAACCACAACTTTGAAAAAATGACAGCTAAAAAAAAAATAGATACGAAACTTTAAACAAATTAAAATCAGATACCTAAATTTACAATTTCCTCAACAATCACAAATAACTACAGAAATCATAAAGAAGTGTAGGAAGGTTAATTTGTGATTTATCAGAGAGCAAAGAAAATGGAGAAATCAATCATGGATATTAGTTAATACTTCAAGATCAAGTTTAACAACTGAAACCCTAACTTCCTAATTCCTGGAGAGTTTCATAATAAAATAGCGTAAAAAGCACAAATTTCTTACGGATTGTTGTCATGAAGAAGGTCTTCTTGGAACCATCTGCTCACGAAGAGCGTGACGCCTCTCTTGCTTCATTGAAGCAGAGGAAGAGAGAAAACCTGCATCCATAACTTAAAGAAAAAGAGCAAAGAAAAAATAGAAAATACCTGCAAAACAGGAAAAAGCACAAAAAAATATCTATGCAAAAATAACAGAGAATAGAAACAAATTCAGAGAGCACTTGAGCACTTGGTGATTGATAGAGAAAGCGAGAGAGATTGAGGCTCCTTATACACAGCGAATGGTCATTGAGAGAGAGAGATCATAGAAGGGTTTTCTGTGAGATTAGGGTTCGCTTTAATACGTTTCAGTGCCCTAACGGTCGAAATTAGGGTTCCGTAGGAAACGTCGACTTAACGTTATGTAACGGATGTTTTCTTAGTGTAATTAACGTGTATATCCCACTAAAGTGTCCTTATTTCAAAAGTACCTTTTTTCTTTTTTCTTTTTTCTTTTGTTTTTTTAGTTTCCAATTTGTTCATCACTTTCGAAAATGATAAAATGGCCATGGTGTTTCGAAGGTCAGATGTTTAAAAAAGTCCGTCGTGTAAACTTTCAAAATCCAAAACTAAAGTTCATCACTTTCAAAAATGATAAAATGGCCATGGTATTTCGAAGGTCAGATGTTTAAAAAAGTCCCTCGAATATCAAACTTTTTTTAAAGTTTGATATTCAAAATCCAAAAATCTGAAATTAGTTTAATTCTTAATTTTGGATTTTTGAGATCCAAAAAGTTGGGGGAAAACATTAGTTTTAGATCTTTGGATTTTGAATGTCTATAATTTTAAAAAGGGTACGGTTTGTATAAAGTCGAGGCTCTAAACAAGCAAACTAAAGCGCAACCCTCAAATAGTATCGAGAAATGTGGTTTCAATACTAGAAATTTTTATGATAGCCTTAAAATATATTTTCATCTTTAATTATAAAATCTAAAGCTTCAAAAATAGTGTATATCGAACAGATCTATGAAAATTTTGAAAACGTAAAAATTGACGGTCCAAAAATGCTTTACAAGATACACTATTTCCAAAACTTGAAATCCATTTTTTTCTCATGTCCATACATCTTGATGTTGAAATGGTTAATTTGAGAATATTTAGGCATCAAAACAACTTGTTTTAGTGAAATTTTTGATGTGGGCTCTAATTTGATTGATTAGAGCCTCAGCTCAATATAAACTTTTTCCTTTTCAAAATAACTTAATCAAGATTGGCAATTTTGAAAAGGATTTAGTTGTTTTGTTGTAGTAAAAAAGATATTAAAATATTAAATATAAAAGTATATTAAAGATAAAATTTAAAGACTTGCGTGAATTTTTTGATGCAAATTAAGTGGTTCTTTGAAAAAATTAGGTGATTTTGTCGTGATAAATTTGATGCTCGATTCTGCAAGGGAATTGACCTAGTTACTACCAATTATGATTCGAATAAGCAATTTCAAAACTAAATTGACAACTTTAAAACCATGTGTTCATTGTGAAATAAATCTACTTAATGCTTTCAAGGGAGAGGGAGGGAGAATGACCTACTCAAATATTGCTTTCATATTGAGGAAACTGCATGGAGCATTATGTTGTCTATAGTACAATATATCATTTATTATATTTTCTTTTTAGATATGTATGTTTTATTTCTAACCATGCTTTATGGTCTTACTTCAAGTTTTTTAGGTGAAAAAATACTTTGAAAAGTAAATTAATAGAATTTTGTGGACTGACATTTTTTATATATGAGAATTAATGAAGGTAGTCATAGAACCTAAAGTAACTTGCGGCTATCCTACATCAATGAATTAGTCATCCAACAGTGCATAGTTAATCTATTCAATGAAATTTATACTAAAATGTAGGTTTTTAAATCAATATTAAGTAAAAGGTGCGGTTTGTATAGAGTCGAGGCTCAGCCTACCTTCAAATAGTATCGAGAAATGTGGTTTTAATATTGGAAATCTTGGTAATAGCCTTAAATATTTTTTTATCTCTAATTATAAAATTTAAAGCTTAAAAAATAGTGTAGATCGAGCTGATCTATGAAATCTTGTAAATTGACGATCCAAAAATGTTTTACAAGATGCACTATTTGCAAAACTTGAAATTTATATTTTTCTCATGTCTATGCATCTTGATGTCGAGATGACCCATATGAGGATATTTGGGCATCAAAACAACCTATTCTAGTGAAATTTTTGAGGTAGGCTCTATTTTGATTGTTTGGAGCATCAGCTCTATATAAACTTTTCCCTTAAGTAAATTACCGCTTAGGACAAAGCAACTTGTCATTTTTGTGGTGGCACTATGTCATGCTATCCGCTCAACTTGTGTTAAAATGTCACAACCCCGCCCCCTGACCCCTACCGTACCCTCCAGAGGGTGACATAGTGCGGGCTGTGACCAGAAGTTGCGAATAGCACTCAAGTGGGAGTGCGTTCAACGCTTTTTAAAAGGTTAAATCAAAGCAAATCACGAAAGAAAACAAAAACCATACACACAAGTACAAAGAACTAAACAAAAATAAAACCAACTTATAAATATATACAAGGTCGAAATTTTAATTACAATCATGTTCGGGGCATCAAAGGCCCAACATCAAAATTACAATACTTC
This sequence comes from Amborella trichopoda, assembly GCF_054954075.1. Classification (NCBI taxonomy): domain Eukaryota; kingdom Viridiplantae; phylum Streptophyta; class Magnoliopsida; order Amborellales; family Amborellaceae; genus Amborella; species Amborella trichopoda. The sequence goes on from NC_142339.1 coordinate 17,582,433, forward strand.
AAACAACACAACTATGAGGCCACCGCCAATAGACACCAACTATCAGGTTAAGGCCTTCCCCGCCAAACTTGAATCTTCAACCGCCAACCACGAGTGCTTAAGCGCCCACTGTAAAAAAAAACCATAGTTTATCACTCTACACAGAGAAAGTCAAATGGGTGAGCTATAGAGCCCAGTAAGCAGATCAACACCATATAATCCGTCCTAAACAATCATATTCATAAACATTGCTTAAAAATTCATGCAGATTTCATAACATGAAATTTTGTGTCACAATTCTTTTAGCAATGGTGGAAGAAGTGTGAATCAGATGTCAGAGTATCATACATCCCGTGGGCTAACAGTTACCCCATCATTTTATCAAATAACATATCAGAATTTCAGGCGAAACACATAGTGCATACAGGCAATCTTAAGTCGCCGACTCCTGAAGTAGAAGTCCCATTGATCTGGCCAAGCTAATCCTGTAACTTGGAACTTCTACACTCACTTAGGAAGGAAGACAATGATAAATGGGTGACCCATTTTATAATGTCTTCACACACATACACACACAATCCTTAGTGCGCTTTGGGGCTTTTGATAGGCTGTGACCTTACAAGACACAACCATCTCCTTATGCCTTTCAGGCGATAGCGCATTACACTACCAATAGGTGACCCAAAGGGTAGTGCCCATATAGGTCCAGGGGTGCGACCCTCCCAGATATTCACATTCACATCCTAACTTCATTCCTATCATTAGGGTGGCAGCATAACATTATTATCATATCATAACAGATTTCACTACCAACGCATGACCCGTTGCGCAGTGCCTTATACAAAAGTCTCAGAATCTCTTGTCACACTACCAATGGGTGACTCATTGCATAGTGATTCATATCACAGTCTCATCATATCATATTCCCATAACCAATGGGTGTCTCATTGCGTAGTGGTTCTTATCACAGTCATATCGTATCAAATCATAACTATGCACTTGCATAACTCAAGCATTCATTCACTCGTGCCGAAGCATGTCTAATCACAATTATTCAAGAGTTTATGAGCACTCACTATATCATAAGCATGCATATTCAGTAATTCATAACAGAATAGGATTTTTAGTATGAAGGGCTCTTAGAAAATTTGGCCCAATTTCCATTCCATTTGGGATTTTAGTCATAGTTCTGAAAACCAACTTGAAAGTAAGCTCATTCACCTTTTTTTTAGAAGTGGTTTAGCCATATTTAGAGACATATAGGTCAATACACAACCTTGCATAAAAACATATAATAGTCCTAGAAATTACTACAATTTGTCAGAGTGACATACCCATACAAATAGATGCATAACTTCCAATTTATGAAGAATTTCAACATGGTTCCAAAACAAAATTTCAATTAGACACATCCAAATTCAATTTAAATCTATTTTTAAGTCATTTGAACACTATTTGGTAAGTGAATAGTTCAGTACAAATGATAAACAGTTTTGGAAATTATTGCAATTTGTCACAAGGATATGTCCATACATACAGAGGCATAACTCTCAATTTATGAAGAATTTCAACATGGTTTTAAAACAAATTTTAAGTATACACAGCCATATTTCATTTAAAACTAGTTCAAGTTATTTGAACATTATTTGGTTAATGAATAGCTTAGTGAAAAATGAGAAACAGTTATGAAAATTACTACAATTTGTCACAATGACATGTCCATACATATAGATGCATAACTCTCAATTTATGAAGAATTTCAAAATGGTTTCAAAACCACTTTTAAAGTAGCATGGCCATATTTCATTTAAAACTAGTTTGAAATAATTTGAACACTATTTGGTCAGTAAACAGTTCAGAGCAAAATGAGAAACAGTTCTGAAAATTATTGCATTTGTCACAGTGACATATCCATACAAATAGAGGCATAAATCTCAATTTATGAAGAATTTAAACATGGTTCCAAAACTAATTTTAAAGTAGACATTTCCATATTTCATTTAAAACTAGTTTAAAATCATTTGAAAATCATTTGAAAACCATTTAATTAGTGAACAGTCTAGTGCAATATCGTATAGAGTTCCTGGAATTTCACAGCAAAGCTTTGGCATACATCATAGGATGATCAATAACGTCAAAACTACAATGGATATTAACACGGCGGCCTCTCTCCTTATATGCACGGTGGCCTCTCTCCTTGTACCTACGGCGACATTATCTTTACTAGTCGTGCACAGCGGCCTTATCTTTATCTTCCACTTATTGTCGCACGCGTTCTGTTCATTACCATGCGCATCTCCAAGCCAGGAAATCTAGGTTGTTACATAAAATTATTTTAAAATAGTATTAATCTAAGTAAACTACTTCCTAGAGCAATGCAGTGCATCGCTTTTTTGTGACACTATGTTTGTGCTGCCCACTCATGTGAAATTTATTTTAAGGAAGTTAAACTGAATATAGAGTTTATATAAATTGAACATATTGTTTCAATATAGAGTTCAAAGTGGCATGTGCACTGGACAGCTTAGCAGTTGTAAATTGAAAGTTATTTATCATGATATTGTTAGACTCTATTGTCTTTTCTTTTCTTTTTTAATTAATTTTGTAGCATTATAATGTGTCATTTTGTGTTGTGTTGCACTCAGCTTGTGTGAAACTTATATCAAAGAACTCAAAATGAATAAAGAATTTATTTAAACTATATATATTATGTCAATGTGGATTTTAAAGGGACACATATACTACACACAAACGCAGGGACTTTATGCTTTAATTGTGTAGCAAAAGAAAGTTAGTAGTTTTTTATTGTGGTGTTGCCCGATTATATTGTAGGTTTATATGTAATTATTGTTATGTTTTTTAAGTCAATTAGATTATATTGATAGGTTTGTAAAAGCTATTAGTTCTAGGTTATATATATATTTATAAGTTTTTATTTATTAATTAATAATTTAAATAAATTTATGTTATAAATGTATTTAACTTAAATATATAAATAATAAATAAATTAATAACCTAATACAACTATAATTTACAATACAATAATTTTTATCCTAAAGTAGACATTATATTGTTTTTAAAAAAATTATTACACGATAAATAAAAATTATAAAATTAATCAAAATCAATTAACCCTATAGAAACCTTATAAATAAAAATAATGGTCCAACTACAACTTAATCTATTGATTCTCTTTGGAGACCAGCTTTTTTTTCATTGAAGTTTAACTCATCCACAAACCTCATTTATATTGAACATGGGATCAACAACTCATTTGGTTGCCGCCAAAGGATTGTGGTTAGTTTTTCAAGAATATCAAGTAAACTACTGCTTAGAATAGTGCAATGTATTATTTTTGTTGTGGTACCCACCGAACTTGTATAAAATTTATTTTAAAGAAGTTAATATGAATGCGTAATTTATTTAAATTGGATATATAGTTTCTTTATGGAGTTTAAATAGTCATGTGTGTTACATGACTAAGAAGTTGAACAAAGAAGTTCTTTATTGTGGTTTTGCTAGACTAAATTGTAGGTTTGACTTTAACGAATTTTACAGTAATGCATTGTGTCATTTATATAGTGGTGTTATGCTGTGCTATACACTGTATTTGTGTCAATATTTTTTGGGAAATATTTTTAAAATTAATTAAAATTAAATAAACCTATGGTCGGATTAGAATTTCATTTATTAATTCTTTTTGGAGCACATCTTTTTATTCTTTGAAGTTTGACTCATCCACAAAATCTTGTTCATTAATAAATATGGGATTACCAACTCCATTTGGATGCTTGTCAAAGATTGGTTGTAAGGTTTTTTTATTAATTTTGAGTAAACTATTACTTAGAATAGTGCAATATATTTTTATTTGTGAGTGAGATAGTGCATCTTTTTTTTTTTTTTGTGGTTGCACTATGTTATGCTTCATATTCAACTTGTGTAAAATTTATTTTAAAGAAATTATCATGAATGTATAATTTATTTGCAATGGATATATTGCATCATTATGGAGTTTAAATGGTCATGAGTGCTGCATGGCCTAGAAGTTGAGAAAATGAAGTTCTTTATTGTAGTTTTACCAAACAAAATTGTAAGTTTGACTTTAATTAGTTTTACAATAGTATAATATGTCATTTATATAGTGGCATTATGTTGTGCTACCCCTTAATTTGTATCAAATTTATTTCAAAAATATTGATTGGCTATAGAATTTATTTAAATTTCTTTTAAAAATCATAATTCTAAATTTGTAATTCGAGAAATATTTCTTTCTCAAATTGAAATTAAAATTTTATTACAATGATAAATTTTAATCTCTCCTAGTCTTTGAGTGAACTTTTGGATTTCAAAAGTGAGTTAAATTAAATTTTAATGTGATTTTGACTATTTTTAGTTAATATTGAAAAACAATGACAAATCAATCTAAAATATAACATTAAAATGTCCATTTTAAACTAACCCACTCTAGGGTTAGGGTGGGAAATCCGAAATATGTGAGACAACGAAAGTGGATTCAAATAGTGTTTGAAATCCATTCAAATAGCGGATTCCAATAGTGTTTAAAATACATTCAAATAGTGGATTTTCAAGTAGTGTTGGAAATCCATTCAAATAGTGGATTCAAAAAATTATTCACTATTGGAAAAATTATTCACTCATGAGTACCTATTTTAATAATGCTATCTAAAAATAATAATTATAAGTACTGGTCCTTCTAGAGATCTCACGAACCAAAAACCTCATGTAAAATAGTAATGGTAGAATGAGAAGGACGAGGTGGACAAGAAAAAATTTCCACTTAAATTATTAGCATATATTTCTGAGAATGAGATGTTCTATGAAATTACGCTTTATTTGAGGAAAATCTTCTATTACCTTTTTGACAATTATGCTATCTAAGACTAGGATTTGTTTGAAGGTATACTTCACAAACCTTCGAATCTTCATTTTATAAGAAACTTCTCTCCGTATCTATGAAAATAGGTATATTAGTTAATCACATTATAGTTTATACAATCATATTTTTTTTGAGATAAATTTTCTATTATCTTTCAAAATTAGTATCTTCGGCAATTAGGTTATATCTCAATGTATTTTAAATTTAATTCTTAGATATTACACACCACACATTGATAGGATGTCTAGATTACAACAAAATTAAATCTTAGAATTTTTATATAATTTTTTCTTGAGCTACTACTTTATAGAATGTCTAGATAACGGCAATGTAGATCTTAGGATTTTCCATATATATTTTTGTTGAGCAACTGCTTGAAAAAGGAGAAAGACAGAGAAATATACATATACTGAGAAGACGGTGACCGAGTATAGGGTTCAATAAATCGGGGGTTAATGAAATTTCATTATGATAGCTCTTTAAAATTACATTTGACTAGAAGAGTGGACCTAGATTTATCGATGTGGATGAATGATAGTTGCAATAGAATAAACGAGCAACTCAAGATACAAAGGTTGCAGAAGATGTTCAAAAGCTATTCCTACTCTCGCAACAATACGATTTCAATGTTCTTCATGCTAACTCTTAAATGAAAGCCCAAGAAAAAGCTAACTATGAAAATCAGTTTTTAAACACACACACATACAAAACAAACAAGAAAAGAAAAATAAACTTAATTCCATATACCATTGCTCATAACATATACTACATTTATGGTTAAGTTTATTGTAGAACTCACCATTCAACACCAACAAAATCCATTTCTAAGAGTAATAATGTTCAATTGACATGTGGAGCAATTGACATGAGTTTTAGCTGATAATATATGCGACATTGAAATGAAATTACATCCATTATTCCACTTCAACTCTAATATTTGTTCATATTTGTTTGACCACAATTATTTTCCATTAACTGGAAAAAAGAGGGTACCTCAGCCCTCTAGCAACATTTAAGCACCAAAACATACATTGCATCATCAAACTCTCTACCGCTAACAACCTAAGAGGATTTGAACCTGATAGATTGGTCACCCATTTACTTTCTGAACATAATGGATTTCAAGAAGAGAACTCCAAACCAGGGAAGTACAAGTTACCCATAAAACACTAACATCCTTGTTAATCTATGCATGAGTACATTACATTTTGGATAAGCATCAATGAAGAGATTTAGGCATATATGGATATGCTTTTTTGGAGGTGATTATGTATATAACAATGTACTTAACAAGCTCATATTCACCATAATCTTCTCTCTACACACAGGTTGAATAAGAAGCATAATCAAAACAATCAGGTGAGCCAATATTGTATTGTTTGTTTTATTTCATTAGTACTTTTATTTGATGAATCTTATTATTTTAGACAATATGCACTCATCTTTTACAAAATGCAGATGGAAGAAAAAAATTCTGAAAAAAAGATGACATAAACCATTCTTAATGAGTAGTACTTAATTGTCACAAAACTGTTAATGAGTAGAATCTGATGTACAAATTTTGCCTTGGCAAACTAATTTGGACGTTGATGTTATGATAATTGTTTTGCAGCTGCTGAATGGGAAGTCAACGTATGAAGTATTACCAATCAAGAACACGTGAGTTCACAAATCTCTCTGTGTGTGTGTGCACACTTGCGCACATCGGTGTGCATTGTGCACACATCACATATGTGCATGACATCCACTTTCGCATTGTTGCATAAATTTCATGACATTGATTTTTTGGTGACATCCATCTTTAAGTATTGTATTATGTGCATATACAGATGTCTATGAAATTTTGATTATTATCAACTTCCTACTTCTGTGTCATACTACTACTTTTAAAATTTTTAAGGAAGTTGTAGTGCCAGCGTTCCGCCCCCTCCTTCTCTCTCTCTCTCTAGCTCGCTCTCTCTCATCTTTACAAGATTTTTAAAGACCTGCGAAATAAGGAAAATCCATTAAAAGTTGTTTACCCAACATATGCAAGGCACACTACAACTTATGTTTTTCACTTGATATTTTGCTAAATTATCGTACATGGATGCTTTAAGCCTATTTGTTCTACATTTCCAGAATTTTAATTAGCAAAATGAAATTCGTTGCTAATTGTAATTATTTCATTTCGGTGGTCCTAAATATATGATGTGAAGTATTACTTTTATTTTTAGGCACAAGTGTGTAGTTATATGATCTAAAGTGTTCTTTTTAGCATGACAGAATATGCATATAAATAAATGGAATTTGTTTGTTATTGGTTTGCCCTTTAGAGTTTTCTAATTATGTTGAATGCCTAGGGCCACCATATGCGACATTTGAGGCAGTTTTTGCGGTGCTTGCTTTTAAATTTTCGAGTTCACATCAGAACAAGGCACATTTTAGCTCAAACCCATAGATTCAGTTCAACTCACAAACATAATCCTTATTCAATGGCTTCTTTTGTTGGACAAAGAAGAACATGCAATCAAGCTATAGTTATGGTTTAAGTTAGTGGATATCAATTCTGTTATGAACATGAGTTTTGTCAGATATGCAAGTGTTAGGACTATGATGTCAGGCTATCACCATGCCGAAGATCACTAAGTGAGAGCAATCTTTGGATATGTGGTTACTCTTTTATGCGAAGGATGCCATAAGATAAGAAACCAGAAAACCCAACTCAAAACTTGGTTTAAGGACCCATAAATTGGTCTTGCAAGAACAAAAGTTTAAGAACTAATATTTGACACCTTTTAAAACAGTTGGGTTTTAACATTTACTTAGACTAAACTGAGTCAAGGATTGAAATTAATTATCCTTGGCCTCCATTAATGAGAGCTAGAAACCTACACAACCATTTGATTCAATGGACAATGTCTAAATTAAGTCAAGGTATCCACATGAAGGAACGAGATTTGAAATTGTTTAAGCATTTTGTTGCTTTTTTTTATGCATTAAGAAGTTTGATTTATTTTATTTTTTATATTTTATTTCATTGATGTATACAACATAGCATTTTGGATGGACCACTATTTTATATATTTGGGTCTTTGTATTTTCTTTTAATTAACTGCAATCCTATATAGATGAATTTTCTTTAAGGCCTAGGCACTATGAAAACAAAATAAAGTCTCACCTCAAATCCTTGTCTAGAAAGCACTTTCGGCAACATAAATCTCCATGAAGGCTCTAAAATCAATTTCCAACACCAACAATAAAATTTGAAACTAAAAAAATGGTACAAATCTTACGGATCTATGAGCACTTATATTTATGGTGAAATGGACGGCATAGATAATTTGTTGCAATATACACTATTTTTAGAGCTTTAAATCCTTTTTTTTTTTCAAAAACACAATGTTCAAGCTGAGATGATTAATGTAAAGGTTTATCAATGCTTGAATTGCATTTATCAATGAGTTATGAGGTGAGGCTTTACTTATTTTGATAGGATTGCAACCCTATCAAACCATTTTCCATCCTATATTGAGGGTGTTTTTTTTTTTTTTTTCTTTGAAAAATAATCCTATAAGTTAGTTCATAATTCTTGTTATTTGCTAATTAGTTATTTTGTTTAGTATTGTTATCGTTGTTTTATTTTATACTCCTAATAAATCTACGATATATTTTGTGTTGTGACAACAGAATAAGCATTGTTGCTAGATTTATTGAAAGTTTCAACCACAAATTATCACGTATTACTCTAATAACATTACTAAGTCTATAAAATTATTGTTTAATGGTTTTAATATATCTATACAATAGTGGCAAATCATAATCCTATTTTTTTTTTAGAAAGGGTGATATTCATTAAGGTAATGAAAAGGCTAGATACAAAGAAGAATGAGAAAGAGGAAAAGGAAAAGAGCAAAAAAAGAGAAAAACTGAAAAAGCAAGGGGAGCCCAGAAGAGGTCCCTAAAAAGTTGTGGCCACTGTAGCTAAAGAGTTGGCCTCTAAATTTGTACATCTGCAAATAAGATTGATGGAATTTTCTCAGTCTCTCAAAGCCCACAAAATCTTATCCATGGCACCACTAAGCCTCCAAGGTACGAGAGCAGGATGATGACACCAGCCAATAACATTAGCTGAATCTCCTTTGATGATGATCTTGGATGACGAAAGGTCAAGACGTAGCATCCCCATCTTAAGTGCAAATAGCTCTGCTTCATTGACCTCACAGGAATGGAAAGTCTTCGATAGTGACCAAAGAGTAGCTTCTTGGTGATCCCGCAATAACACACCTCCACCCTAGTGGGTACCTCGTACGCTGCCATTGAAATTAAGCTTAAACCACCCAGATGGAGATTTGACCCAGATGCAACGAGGGGACAAGCGAGACTTCTTAAACTTGATGATATCACGGAAGTGAGCAAAAAGAGAAAGATTGGGCACTGCAGAGAGAAGGATAACAACGAACGCCTAGGAGACAATCGTGCGCTGGATAACTGTCTTGAGAGAGTCGACATCTCTGAAAATGCCTTCAACGGTTCTGAAGTTACGTTATTTTCATAAGTTCCACAGTAAGGCTACAACCATTATTCTCCAAAGATGCAGACCAATGGAGGAGAAAGAAAGGTTCTAGATCTGATGCATTAACGAGGGAGCATCATGGGGCCACAACCCATTCCAGCTGCTCATGTTGAAAAGCCAAGCCCAAAAAATACTTGTAAAGGGACATCTAAGGAAAACATGATCGACAATCTCTTCATCCTCTTTACAAAAAAGGCAAACATTCGTTAAAATCATCCATCTACGTCTAAATTGATCTATCGTCAAAAATCTTTTGTAGGCCAATAACCAAAGGAAAGATCTAGCTTGGGCCGAAGCCTTGCATTTCAAGAAATTTGCAAGATACCTCTTATCTTCAAAATATCTCTCTTCAAATCTCCTTGTAAAAAGACGAAGTGGAGAAACATCCCCTTGTATCAAGACTCCAAATCAATCTATATTGTTTCCAAAGAAAGAAACAAGATGAATACAGGGTGTTCATTACTGCCCCAAACTGATTTTCAACCAAAGTATTGACCCTTCTAGTAAACAGTGTGATGTTCCAAACCGGTGTGCAATCAATCAGCGAGACAAGATCAGCCACCATAGCTCTTTTATATATAGCCTTGAGGTAAAGATTCGGATACACGAGCTTCATGGGGTAATCTCCCAACCATTAACCTACCAGAATCTGGTAAGATGACCATCACCCACTAGCATTTGGGAATATGTAAGGAAAAGAGGTTTGACGACCTGAATGCCTCTCCACACAACTGAGAACTTAGAAGATCACAGACACCTCTTCGCATATGGACCATCCGGCTCTTTACCGTACTTGTCAATGATGACTTTGGCCTAGAGTTGATCACCATTAACATACAGCCTCCACCACCATTTGGTGAGCAGAAAATCATTAATTGGCTTAATGCGATGGATTTTGAGGTTCCACACCTTTTTGGTGGACAAACATAATCCCACTTGACTAGATGGAACTTTTTCTTTGATTGGGATCCACTTTATAAGAAGTTGCACATTAAAGCTTCAATTTTGGCAATAACAGTTGCTGGGGCTTGAAAAAGGGGAAGATAATAAACATGAATATTAGCCAAGATGGTATTTATAAGGGTAGTTCTACCAGCAAAAGATAGATAACGAGCTTTCCAGCCATCAAGCTTAAATTGGGCCCTCTGAATAAGGGGGTCCCATAAAGAGCTAGGAGCACTCCCATTAAGAAGTGGCAAGCCAAGATACTTCATAGGAAAGCATTTTACATCACATTCAAGCCATAAGGCTCAATTCTGAACCTCATCGGCCGAGCAATTAATTCCTAAGAGTTTGGATTTATCAAGATTAATCCATTCACCTGAGTTCAATTCATAAAGCTTAGGAAAAAGCCAAATATTCTGAACATTGACGTCATTCCTTTCATAATGATCAAAGTATCATTTGCATAATGCAAATGACTAATACTCAAGCCATTAGGCCTTGAAAGGTAGCCTAAAATCCAAGTCCTCCACTTAGACTTAAAACCCATAAGAGGCATAATATAATCGAGGAAATCCCACTTCACACAGGCATAAGGCTTTTCAAAATCAATTTTGAACAAACGGCCCTTAATACCAAACGTATCCGTAGTGTAAATGGTTTATTGAGCAAGCGATACTCCATCTATAATATAATGGTCCTTGATGAAAGCAGTATTAGGGCCGTCAATGACCTCATTGATGACAACTTGAAGACAGTTAGCCAACACCTTGGCCAAAATCATAGAGAGACCTGACAGAAGATTGATAGGTCGAATGCCTTCGAGAGAAGAAATCGAACCCTTTTTAGGGATCAGGTAGATAAAAGTGGAGTTGAGGGCGTGGTAGACAATACTACCATTATAAAAATGAAAAAGCCATCACATAATATCAGACTGCAGAACCTCCCAAAAGTCTTGGAAGAAAGCTAAAGGGAAGCCATCAGGTCCCTGGGCTATGTCCCTAGGTAAGCCAAAAACAACAAGTCTGACTTCTTCGATGGTAAATGAAGATTCTAGGTTCAAAGCTGAGACCTGGGAAAGAGTCTTAAAAGGCACCTCTCCAAGGTCAAAAAGCAACCTAGGATCAGAGGAATAAGCCTTTTTGAAATGGTAAAAAATAACATTAGTAACCTCAGAAGGATTATCCATATCCACCTCCAAAATGGATAAGATAGAGAGACAATTAGATCTGAGGCGAGAATTGACAATGACATGAAAATATTTAATGTTGTTATTGCCTTGTTTAACCCATTTAGAACGTGATATCTGAAACTAGAAAATCTCATGCAACCACAAATAATTATCATGCTCCACTTTTTTGGCATTTATGTCTGACAATTGATTAGTGTTCAAACTACCCATCAATTGTTCCATAGAGTTGAGGTTAGAAATCTCCTGTTCAAACCTACCAATGTTCCCAGCCAAGTTCCCGGATTTGTTTCTAACCTTTAAATTATTTTTCCAAAGCTTAAGTTTGCTAGAAAGAACAAAACCCGGCCATCAGTGAGACATAACAGTGGCCCAAGAGGATTTAACAACCTCAGCCAAGGTCTTGTCCTCCAACCACATCAATTCAAAACGAAAGGGATGAGGCTCGGAAGCCACCCCAGAAGAGTCTAGCAAAATAGGAGTATGATCAAAAGCAAATTGGGGAAGAGCCTTAACCAACGCTTTAGGGAACTGATCAACCCATTCAACAAAGACCAGAAAACGACCTAGTTTGGACATTTTCGAGTCACTAGCCGAGTTATTGGACCACGTAAAAGTCATGCCCAAAATATCATAATCAAGGAAAGAATGGGCAGAAAATAAAATTGTCGAACATGGACATGGCCAGATACAACACAGCCTGAGACATAACTTCATGAGGTCCTCGGACCATGTTGAAATCCCCAGCACCACACCAAGGAAAACCTACGCTGGAAACAATGGTGGATATGGAGTCAAGAAACTCCTCTTTATCTCCAAAAGCATTAGAGCCATAAACGTTCGTTAGGCACCACAAAAAGCCATCAAGGCCACAAAAGTTCATAGCAATAAAGCGAAAAAATATATCCAAAGTATACCCCGAAATAACAAATGGGTCCCAAATAGTAAGAACACCATACGAATAGCATTCTCCGGGATATCATTAGGCTTAGAGAGATGGACTTCCCTATCCACCTCAACATCCATGATGATCACCAGAGGGGCCATTAGAGAACTAAGGCACAGACAACAAACTCTGAAGAAGAGAAGGTGAAGAGGGCGAGAAGAAAGAAGACCCCAGAAGGGAATAATGGAACCGAGGTTTTCCTTCAAAGGAGAAATAAAACAACGAAAAGGCACCACAAAGACATCCAAGGGCGAACGTGAACGGGAAGGGATATCAATATCCCCATTGGTAATGTCCCTTCCATCATTGCTCTTCAGAAGAACATCAACAAATGGCTTGCTGTCTCTCTCGAGGTCCTCATCCAACCATTCACCAGCGTAGAGCTTGATTCTCCACGAAGTTGAAAAGGCATGAACGAGCACTGCCTTCTCTTCAGGGAAGGACACGCTGGCACTGTTTCCAATAGTCCCCGCCCATTGCGAGATAATGTGTGAAATGCATTGATCATCTGCGGCCGTCCGATGAGACAAGCCTGCATGGATTCTAGAAGATAGTGCTAGCTTAGGTACTAAAGATGCAACCACATGATAATTCCTTTTAGATGAAAAGTCATCAAATCTTTTGGAAGATTCACTCACAACATTAATAGAATTGGGGAAAATAGAAATTTTGGGGAGGCATGTGTGGACCCTCGGGAGCACCTTTAGGCCTAGAAGAAAGATAAGCAATGGAATTTGAATTTGAATTTGAATTAGAAACCAGCGTTAAATGCGTAGTATGCATCCCGCCACTCTTAGCATAGACTTTCCCAAATGACTTTTTCCTCCATTCCTACCCAAAAATCTTCTTATGAGGCGACATATTCCTTGGAGAAAGAGCTCTCCTCTTTTTGGAAACTACTGTCCACCGATCGCCCTGGTAACCGTAACCGTTACCTTATTTTTGGTGATCCATATTTTTTACCCAATTTTTTACTATCGACTTTTTGAAATAAAATGACAAGATAGCCTAACAATACCATAATAAATAACTTCCAATTTACAACATAGTCCCAAAAAAAAAATGATGCATTGCACTGCTCTAGGGAGTAGTTTACTTGAGATTAATACTATTTTAAAATAATTTTAACACAAATTGAGCAGGTAGCACGACATAGTGCCACTACAAAAATGACAAGTTCTACTGTCTTAAGTAATAATTTACTTAAGATTAATTTAAAAACCAACATTTTAATAGAAATTGCATTGAATAATTTAGATATACACTGCTTTTTGACTAATTTATTAATGTAGGATAGTCACAAGTTACTTTAAGGATCTAAGACTACCTTCATTAATTCTCATACATAGAAAATGTTAGTCTACAAAATTCTATTAATTTACTCTTCAAAAAAAATTTCACCTAAAAAAACTCGAAGTAAGACCATAGAGCATGGTTAAAGATAGAAAGTACATATTTTGAGAGAGAAAATATGATAGAGAGATATTGTAGTTGGAAAAGATATACGTAGTTAGAGAGAGGGCTTAGAAAGAGAAAACACATGATTAAAAACAAATGACTTAGATAATTCAGGATGTTGTTAAAGAGAGAAAAGATACGGTTAGATAATTAACTATTATAGATTAGATTCATATCATGTGCGGAGCACGTGCACTTTGCTAGCACTAAACAATCCCTTCGAAAGTAAAAAAATATACGTGAAACAAATATTTATAGTCTTATACTTATTAAAACATAATTACATAAGTATACTTAAGTGATTTAAACATAGTTACAGTATCAATTACAAGTATATAACTTATATAATCCACATAATGTTAATAGCTCTATAAAAATAATAGTTAATAGTCTTAATGTTTTTTATTTTTACTATAACTTTTAATGCCTTATATTTAATTAAGATATATATAAGGGTGTGGTTTGCATAAGGTTTCAACCTTAAACAATACAATTAAGGCACATCTAAATTTTATCATAAATATAATATTGGTGTAAAAAATTCTTAGGATTGCCTGATAATCTATTTTCATCTCTAGTGATAAATATTTAAACTCTAGAAATGGTTTCAAATCAAGTAGATTTATAAACAAATGGAAATCTTAAAAATGAACGGTCCAGATAATGTGTTGCAAGATACACTATTTTTCGAACTCGAAATCTCATTTTCTTTACATATTTGTACATCATAATGTTGAGATGATCAATTAGAGGGTTTCTAACATAAAAACGATCTTTTTTGTAATGGATTTTTTAGTTGCGCCTTAGTTCTACAGTTTTTAGGTTGCAACCTTATATAAACTTTTTCCAATTATAATGTGAGTAATTAATTATAATTATATTAGTTATTATTAATGAAACATACTATTATACTAGTGGGATTACGTGTGTTGCACGTTAAAATGAAATAAGCGATTACGTAAATAATTGCATAAATATGCAATGGAGAAAATTAATTTTCAAGAGTTTGAAGTGAGTATTTATTTGTTTGATCTACATTATTTTTTTACCTTTAAATTTTATAATTAGGAGTAAAAATAGATTTTTTTGCCACCGCAAGGGTTAAGCATTACAATTATGTTCAGAGCACTAAAGGCCTAACAACAATACCTAGCTCCAAAACCAAAAACAACTATATGGCCAAACTACCATCTAAAACCTTCAATCAGAACAAAGCTTCCATAAGCAATACGAGGCTCCAACCGTCAGCCGCGATCACCAAACCGCCCTTCCTCGCTCGAGCTATCACTTTACACATATGATAATTAAATGAATGAGCTACAAAGCTCAGTAAGTAGATCAAGGTGCCAAGCGTTCGTACCTACACACAGTAGCTCAAGACCATACTCAAGATTCATGCAAGTATCAAACATAGAGTCATATATCACAATTACCTTTAACAACGTGTCGTGAGTGATTCCTTTCATGGTGAAGCAATCACAAATCAAATATCAGATATCATTTAAACTAGTAGTTTATCAAATCTTTCCATCCTGAGTATCACAACATCAACAATAACAAATCAAATATCATATAATTCAAATATGCAAATCTTAGCAGATCAACATAATCAAGCAAGTCTAATAAGATCAATAATTACCAACTCAATACCTGGTTCACCTACTCCCAAAGTAGAAGCTCTATCCATTAGGCCACGCCAATCTCATTGCTTAGAACTTCTACCATCACTCGGGAGGGAAGACAATGACAAATGGATGACCCATTTCGTAATGCCTTCACACACACAGTCCCCAACGCGCTTTGGGGCTTTTGATAGGTGATGGCCTTGTAAGACACTACCCCTTACGCCACCTTGGCTAGGAGTGTTACATCGTCTGGGTGCTAATCACTATGAATGGGGAAGCGACCACCCAGACATCATCTGCCCTTACTCCCTTCCTATCATGGGGAGCCGGAGAGGTCACAAGTCAGGCAATGCAATACGCTTAAAGCATGCCGAGAAATCACACATCAATGACTATGCAATACACTCAAAGCATGCCAATAAATTACATATCAATGGCCATGCAATACGCTCAAAGCATGCCAATAAATCACATATCACTGGCCATACAATACGCTCAAAGCATGCCAATAAATCCCATATTCAATAGCCATGCAATACGCTCAAAGCATGCCAATAAATTACATATCACATAGCTGACCACACAGGTCTTATCACATATCACATAACATACATCAAAATCATGCACACATGTCACATTCTTATCCTATCACATTACTATCATATCACATTACACTACCAATGGATGACCCGTTGCGTAGTGTCTCATATCACATTTTTATCATATCACATTACTATTATATCACATTACACTACCAACGGATGACCCGTTGCGTAGTGCCTTAAATCATGTATTTATTTCATAACAAAGCATGCCTTTATTTTCATAACAGAGCACGTACATATCATATTAGAGAATGTGCATATCATGTCATACCAGAACGTGTCTTACTACTTGTGTCTTTATCATAACAAAGCTTATCTTATTATCTTGCATTCATATCGTAACTGAGCATGTCTTACTACATGCATTCACCTCATATTAGAGCATATTTCAATGTTTATGCATTCATATCATAAATGAGCATATCTTACTACATGTATTCACATCATAATAGAACTTATTTCAATATTATGCATTCTTATCATAATTGAGCATGTCTTACTACATGCATTCACATCGTAATAGAAATTATTTCAATATTATGCATTCCTATCATAACTAAGCATGTCTTACTACATGCATTCACATCATAACAAAACTTATTTCAATATTATCCATCCATATCATAATTGAGCATATCTTACTACATGCATTCACATCATAACAGAACTTATCTCATTATCATGCATTCATAGCACAACAGAGCATACTTTCATTTCGTAACAGAATATGCCTCATTGTCATGCATTCCTTTTATAATAGAGCATACTTTCATTTCATAACAGAGCATACTCTCATTTCATAACAGAATATGCCTCATTATCATACACTAATTTCGTAATAGAGCATGCTTTCATGCACACATATTATAACAGAGACCGGTTCATATGAAATAACATTACATCTAAAGCATACTACATATCATCAAGCTCATTAGCTCAAAGAGCATCTTTAGATTATTTTTCTGATTTTTTCGTAGTGAACACAATTCACCTTTAGAGGCATATCATGAAGTTCAAAAACCATTTAGACCTGTGACCACTTTCATAACAATCTATGCTCATGAAAACACAATTTTCGTAAAAGGCAAATTTTGACCTAAGGCCTATCAAACTGTTTGATGTTCTTTGACTAAAGTTCTTGTCTTCACATCAGAAAACCTAGTATGATATCCTCATAGAACTGAGGCATAAATTTCAAACTACAGGGAATTTTATAATTCTAAAATCATTTTTAAAATAGACTCATTTATCTTTCATTTAAAAGTGGCTTGAGCTCATTCTGATATATCTTAGTAAGTAAACAGTTTCGTACAATACACTTAACAGTTTTGGAAAGTTCCTGGTTTTTACAGCAGAAGCCCAGTGTGGCATCCTCATGAAAATTAGGCATAACTTCCAAGCTACTGAGAATTTTATCATGATTTCAAAACCATTTTTGAAATATACTCATTTATCTTTCATTTAAAGCAGTTTGAGCTCATTCTGACATGTTTTGGTTATTAAAAACCTCTACATAAAAATACATAAAATCCCTAGAATTTCATTTCATAAATCTGACATGCTTCAGAAAATAGTAAATACCCTTTAAACCAGAAGGGATATTAACAAGAGGTCATTTCCATGATAAATTAGACTCAATGATCTATGTTTCCACAAAATTTTATGATCTAAGGAGACATATAAGATCCTCAAATAGTTTCTCAAAAGGGAGCCACAGTTCTGGAAAACAGAGCACATTCTAACATGGTTTTAGTAACATACATCCACACCCATATTTATTATTGAATTTAATACTTTGATAAGCTAAGTAAACATGTATCAATCTAAAGCATGAAAACATAAAAAATCATATGCACTTACATTGCACCAAAAGAAACTCCAAAGTTCTCCTCAAGTTTTACCTCAACTACCAAGCTCCATAAGATTGGGTTCAAACTCAAGGGCTTAAGGTTGAGAGAGGTGAGAGAGGGCAGTGAGTAGAGAGAGAGAGCAAACCCCATGGTTGGGTGTGAAGGGGGGTATAAGTAAGCTTAGGTGGTGGCAGCATGCAACTGCCACATGGCATCCAAGAGGGCATGCATGAGGAGAGAGACAATGGCAAATATGAGAGACATCATCATGGGATGAAAGCATGTAATTGACAAGTAGCATGCAAGAGGAGAGAGAAAGGGAGCAAACATGGGAGACACCATGATTGTGGGTGCAACATGCATGTGCCACATGTACTTATGCATGGAGAGAGAGAGAACATGAGAGAGGAGGGCTCCCTAGACTATTGTACACCACCCACGCCCAACGGTGCACTCATCGGTCCGCGCCCTCACCGAGCGTCCAGCCACCCGTGCTCGCCAGCGCGCTCATCCATCCGCGCTCAACAGCACCATGTCTATCAGCGCGCTCATCATGGGCACTCACCCATCCACGCACATCAGCACACACCTCTGCATGTGTTCAACCGTGTGCTCGCTGCGCTCAACGACGCATTTAACCAATATGGCACTCATCCGCTCGTGCTCAACAGTGTGTCGGTTCACTCACGCTAACTGCGCATTCGATCATCCGCGCCCAAATACGTGCTCACCTTCACATGCGCTCTTCACGGACTTGTCTACCCGTGCGTGCGCTCTAATTGCATCGCATTCGCCTACCCATGCCTAGCCTCACACTCTACCAATACTTTGGGAAAATTTTGGGTCCTTATAATCTCTCTCTCAAAAAAAGGAAATAAATCTCTCAAATCCCCTTAATTTTATTGCATGTTCCCTAAAATCTCTAAGTATCTCTATCTATTTATTTTTAAAATCTCTACGTCATCTTTATCTATTTATTCCTAAAATCTCTAAATCGTCTCTATCTATTTATTTCCTAAAATCTCTAAATCATCTCTAGCTATTTATTTTCCAAAATATTTAACTCAATTTCTATACATCTATTCCCACTAAAATCTCTAAATATTTTTAAAGATAGATATGTTGAACGATATTTTTCATCATCATGGGGCCCCCGCTCAATAAAAGCCTAGCAAATAGTGGAAATTCTGACAGTCTCATAATAGCCCCAGAACTAGTCTAGATCTTCATAAGGACTCTCTAAAGTCTCCTGTCAAGTTTCGTCACAATCCGACATGTCTAAGGCAGTAAAGACTAAGAAAATGTTCCAGCAGAATCAGCATCGAGCACCCAGAAACAGACCCTATAACTAGAGCTACATTTTTAGTGTCTCAATTTGCTATGGGTATTGGATCCGGCATGGCTAAAAACCTCCAGGGGTTCTAGGAATAAGTTATAAGCAAAAGAGCGAAACAGGAGGAGCCACAAGCTATTCCCGTGCAGCCACCCTGCAACTAAGCTCCATTAAAGGGACAGTCACGAACAATGACTTGCACCCTATTTTCCAATTTCTTTTAATTCATTTTAATCTTAATTTTCAGCAATTAGGGTTACTTTTGATCATCCACCCATGTTCGGGGCAAATTCTATATATACCGTACCATCATTGTACGCAAAAAAGGCTTGAACTCTGCACAAAAGAGAGAGTTTTTGCTTAAGAGAGTTTATCTTTCTTCTCATTGTTGGGTCACGTTGGGAGAGAGAAACTATTGGACCGGTACCCTTAGGATCATGGTAAATCTTCTCTCTCTTCTTTATTTTCTTCTTCTCTCTTTTCTTCTCCTTCTTCTTCCTCTTCTCCATCTGAGCTCCCCTCAGAGGCCATGCATGGCAGTGATAGTGCCATGCATGCCTCCCATGTGGTCTCACAGGTCATGCATGGCGATGGCAGCACCATGCGTGAGCCTCCTTCTCCTTCTGTTCGTCGATCTTTGTCCCCTATCGAGGTTTGCAGACGGCGCTGCTCATCGCCATCAGCAGACATATCCTCGACGCCTCAGCGAAGAGTGCAGATAGCGAAACTCATTGCCGCCCGCAAGGGTCTCCCACTGTTGCGCGCCTATCGCAGACGGCGATGCCTATCGCCACCCGCAAGATGTCTCCGCAATACCTGTCACTGTCCGCGAGCGTCCTTCATGTACACTGTACCTATCGCCATCCGCAAGCGTCCTTCGTGTACTCGGTGCCCATAGCCATCCACGAGCCTTCTTCGTGAGTTCGGTGCTCATCGCTATTCCTCCTGCGTCCCACGCCTATTGCCGTGCACCTCATGAGAACTATTGTCACACACTTCGTAAATGGCTATCGTCGTGTGCTTCACGAGAAGCTATTGCCGCCCTTGTAGAGGCGCGCTACCTTCTTGTGTTGCCAACAGTGATGCCTAGTGTTGTACGTATTTCCCTGTTCCCACTCAAGCCGTGAGCAATAGTGTCTAGCGTTATCCAAGGGTCGTGACACTGCTACTCCACAGTAGTGGGTGCAATGCTTAGCACCGACGAGACCCTGTCCTTTGCCATCTCGTGCCTTCTCTTCATTCTCTCCTCTTCTCACCAAATCGAGGGTTGACCTAGCCTAGCACCGCCATATCGGCCTCTATTTCAAGTAGTATTGACGTTGTGCTGGTCCTGAGTACCATGCCCACCTTGTTACCACTCCAAGTCGGTCTTTGTTCCGCTATCAACTAGTCTCGTCCCTTCATCAAGTTTTCTTCTCTCTTCGACCTTTGTTCGAACCTTCCACTTTATCATTCTAACCCCTCACATTCCTAGCCACACGAATGTGCATTGCTCTAAGACAAGGGTGGGCCATTCGGCCCACTTTTATTGCAAATTAACCATAATAGTGTTGTGAAGAAAAACAAGGAGATTGTAGGTCATGGGAGGCGATTCCGAACCAGCTAAAGCAGCTGGAGGGCTTTCCATCGTGATCTAAGAGGGCGTCCACGTGAGTCAGCCTGAATAAGTCACGGACCCAAGTAAGGTTGGTCCTCACCTTACATCCAAAATTCATCTCTCACTAGTTCGATACCTGCCCTTGTTCTTAAAAAAGGTTCCCAAGAGAGCGATCTCAAGTCCCAGGTTTTCTGAACTCGAGACATTGTCACCCGATCACCTAGATCCGGGGGGGGGGGCGAGATCGAGGCACCGAACCAGCCTGGCGACTCCACTGGGGACTTATTACCCATTCGTTGGTTAGCTCTTGTTTGATCAGTATCCCCTTTTACTTTCTGCATTACCTTCTATAGCACCTAGGTAATCAACCCTTTCATCCGAGTCGGGGACTTTCTTATCCCTGCACTTGTGACAGTCACATGGAAGAGAGCTGTTCACGCCTCCTTCCCTAAACTCCTTCTGAGTCAGGACTCACACTCCGACTCCAAAGTTCTCTCCTGGATCGGTGCGAGAGGGGACTTAAAGGTCCCTTGCATTGGTAGCACATCTGCTACTGCACACAACACTCACTCTGCTACTGCCAAATCTCTTGCCGGTCATATTGCTGAGGTACGACGGAAGGCTGCCCTATCCACTCTCACGAGAGGTAAGAAGGTTACCATCGCTACTGAGGATCGTCACAAGGCTACCCGCCGAACTCCTTTACTACCTCGAACCTCTACACCTGGAGGCTTAACACACAAAGGTGGAGCCCCTGAGGTCTCCACCCTACACACACACCTAAAGGCTCATGGTCCATCCACTCGAGCCACACCTCGGGGCAACTTTTACGTTGCTTCGAACTCACATTCAAGGTTAGGCCTTCTTGGGCTAAACCCTATGCACGCCATGCATCCCACAGCTCGGGGCAGCACCAGTTCTGTATCGGCTTGAGCACCAGAGGGTCGACCGCTTCGTCCTCCCTCTCACTACACATAGCTTCACCCTATGAGAGATATGTTCCTACCCCGTCCCTCACAGACACGATCTCGTGGGTCTCGACCTTCCAAGGTCGAACCCGTTGACCAAGCCCGGGCTGACTCCCAAGTCACCTGGACGGCTACCCTAAAGCAGCACATGTACAAACTTTACAGGTTCCTCCTCGCTCCTGACTCAGGCGGAGTCATGAACCAGCTCCTTCTTATGTTACTCTCCCTTCACTGAGCAAGCACCTCGAGACCTGGTACTCAAAGGTTTTTCTTAAGAGTACCATCTTGAGCCAGCCTTAGGTCAGCCACGCATCCGGGCCTCACAAAGGGATTCCAAGCAGCGACCTGATGTCTAACAGAAGCGTTCAGCTTCCAAAGCGAAAGCTTAGGTTGCCTTCTGTCCCTAGGCCCCACTCCCTAGTCCAATTAATAGACACAACCGTCACATGTTCAAGAAAAGCGAGGCAGTTTAAATCTCAGGCCCAGTTCTGGAGTGAAGTCCACAACAGCCTTAGGATTAAGCAGAAGAGAGCCCTGTAGATCCTCACCTGGGAGGCCTCCAAGGCAGTCGAGGTCACTACTCTCGGAGACCTCCTGTCTCGTAATCCATTTTTCCCTCTCCAAACTCTAGAACCTGAGTGAGTCCAAGAGTATTGTTGGGTCATTACTGCCAAGTATCCATGGTCCCAAGACCGTTGAGAACCGATCCTCACAAGATCGGCATACAAGGCTCGAGTCCAGTAGGGGCATGCTGAACCTCTACAGACTAACTTGCCACATACGACTCGCCAACCTCGGCAGTCCACTGCTCCCCCTGGCTCTAACCCTCCAGAAGAAACGGTCAGTGTCATGGTGATCAACGAGTCTGACGACTCCCAAGAGCAAAGGATGGACAGGTTCAAGGTAATGATGTAGTCCATCATCGAAAATATTAAACGCCTAGAAGCCTCCATGTCCCCTTCTTCTCATCATGAGACTGATTCCCCGTCTAGCGTAAACACAGTTCCCAGGCAAACTCACCCATCGGTCCCCCAAGACAATTCTGCCTCTCGAGGGGTTTCCCATACCAATATAACAAGGTCTTAGACATGCAAGAGGCGCTGCTCTACCAGAAGCCGTACCCTTCGTACATTGACCAGGTGTCGTTTCCCCCAAACTACTAAAAGGGGAAACTCCCCCTATTTAATGGTACTACGTCTGCACCAGCATACTGCCCACTTTTAAGTGGCCTGTCGAGAGACGACGACTAACGAGCGACTCCTCCTCCGTCAGTTCGTCGAGACTCTCGAAGGGCCAGCCTTCCAGTGATATGCTCGGCTGCCTCCAAACTTGGTGCACACCTGACAGGAAATGGAGCAGTTGTTTTACCAATGCTTGTACGAAGTCCAAAGGAACGTAGAGACCATAGAGCTCCTTACTCTGACTCAAGACCCTAGTGAGCCGGTTGACAAGTTCATCGCTCGATGGAGAGAGCTGACAACCTTTCATGCCACCCCCATGACCAAAAAAGAAGCTATCTAGACGTGTATACGGAACATGCTTCCCGAGATCACCCTACATGTCGAGGCCACCAATCCATCCTCTGTGTCAGAGCTCATCTCTAAAGCAGTTCGTATAGAGGGTCTGTCCAAGCACCATGGCGGATCTTGTAAACAACCCTCTGGTTCGAATTCTCACTTCAACAGTCGGGGAAACAAGAAAAAGTCAGTGATCAGTATGGCTGTCATTGTGACTGACACCAAGAATGTCGTCCCTCAAACCCTGGACCTCTCCAAGGCACAAACGCCTCAGGCCGGGGGCAAACAGCAGTCCAACAATAAGGTCCTGCCTCTTAAAAATGCTAGTCGAAGTGACTTTTGGACTCAGCACCAGAATAAGGTTTACCCCTTCGATAAAGAGTGGACTCCTGCACTGCTTTGACTACTGCTAGAACAAAATATGATCTAGTTGCCGGAGGTCAACACCCTAGAGCCAGTTGGGCAGGAGACGAATGAGAGGTACTGCGAATATCATCGAAAAGTAGGCCACGCCACTTATGACTGTTATAAGCTCAACGACACTATCGAAGCCCTTATTAAAGAAAGCTTGAAGAGTTAAAGCTTGAAGAGTTAAAGAAAGCATTCGGGGTAACTGAGGCCTCCCACATAGTGACGATCAAAGGATGAGGGGGCACCCATTAACCTTCGCGCACTATTTTCCATAATGCTCGAAGAGGGACACATCACACTGAAGCCGAGAAGGCAGCTTAAGTTCCTGCCTCTAAGAACTGAGAACCTCTGGTGCTCGTATCACCTGATACGAGGCCATGACGTGAGAGAATGCACCGGCTTCCACGAACTCTTGACAAAGAAGATGCAACAATGCCAGGAAGCTCATGGTAACCCAGAAGGGCACCCTCAAGTCCCTCTTCCGCCAGTGCAAGAAAAACTCCCGACGCAAGCTCCAAGAAGCACTGAGCCAGACCCTTTGCGGGCCCTCTTCAAGGCAATGCTCCAATAGGGTCTCATCACTCCCAAGTCCGTTAGGCAGCCTAAACGCCTCGCCCAGGGTACGGAAAACCTCTGGTGCCCATATCACCAAGTATGGGAGGTACAAGACAACCACATCATCTGTGCCGTTCTCTTAGAGCACTTCCAAGTCGTCACTCCCGTCCGAGATGAGCCGCTACAGGTCCTTATGGCCAGACACTCACTTGACCCTTCAAGGCTCTCGACTCCTCAGCCCTAGGAAGTCTACCATGGGCGAAGTAGGCTCAAATCCCTGAAGCGTGAGGCAGTCCACTAGGCTAGGACTACTCACCAACCCCATGAGGCAGACCAAACTCTTCCTCAGGGGTCCAGAAGGAGATGACGAGCACCTAAGTCAGTCTCTCGAAGGAATCCCACCCCTCAGCCACCAGTCGAGGAAGAATTCCTTAGGCCCCTTCCTCCACTGCCGACCTTGCAAGACTTCATTCCAGGCGCAACTCTCCTTATCCTTTTGTCCAATCAGGCGGACATCCCTGAGTCACCAACAACTCGGGATCCCTCCAATATGGGTGACGATGCTAAAAGCACCCCACAACGATAAAAGCAGGGGTGATACCTAAAATATAATCTGCAGTCGTCCAAAATGTGTGACGACACTAAAAGCACTCCTCAACTGCCAGAGCCAGGGCAAGACCTAAAATATCCCCCGCACATGTCCAATTCCGGCGACGAGGTAAAAAGCTGCCCGAAACATTCTAACTCTTCTTCTCGGAACATGCTAACTCTTCTTCTCCTCCCTCCTCTTCTGTTTCTTCCACAGGCACAGCTCGACAGTGCCCAGACTTCGACACTCTAAACAGAGAGCTTGGAGGCATTAACCTCACCAGGTCGTAGCAAAAGCGCCTTAGAGAGATGCTGGCCCAGGCATTTGGATTCTCAACAGCTGCCGATGCCTTGGCAGTCCAAGCCAAGACCGAGCCATCATCAAGATCCTCTTTCAAAAAAGCCTCCCATATGGTGCAGATTTTGGAAGTACCAACAACACTTTGACCGTGTTGCTAACATGGCTCCAAGTTTCCAACAACACTTTGACCGTGTTTGAGCAGTGATCATAGTAGCCCGCCGAGCACTGGAGGCCTACCGACAAGGAAGCCCATCTCAAAGTATTTTGAAAATGCCTTAGCACTTTCATGGTCCATGAGGAGTACCCCTTCAGGTACTGATGTTCCCCTTGTACATGCAGGCCAGCGGAAGACCATTTCATGCCCGGGGTTTGTACCATCCGCTTGCCTAGAGTCGGCAAGTTCCCATCAGAGGCTATGTTTCGGTGGAGGTAGTGCAGGAGGCCCACCCCTTCCTCTACACTCACATTACCGTCATTATCTTCCCTTGTCACCAACCGGACAGAGTCACTAACAAAGGTGACTCTCAAGGGCCACCTCGGTTCACATAAGCTTTCAGTGAACCAGATCGACTCACCTCTCACCAGGCTTTCACCGGTGAATGCGTTGGTACCGAGCTCCCCTACTCGCGGAATGTTCTTCACGTCTGGAATGACATCCGAAGGCTAGGCTATTAAAGCGAAGGTTTCGTTACCAAAAGACGCTAAAGGGCACGTAAAACTGTGCTCGCAAGGGTGTATCGTCAACTGACCGCTCAAGGCGTAACGCTGGTAAGCTATCGTCATCTCATAGCCAAGGGCAGGACTATCATTGTTTGCTCACTAAGATGGTATTTCCGTGTGCATAAGATAGGTCTATCACCATCTCATGACTAAGGATCTATCACTGTCTGCCCATTGAGATGGTATCGCCATACGCAGATGGAAGGGCTATCGCCGTTTGCTAAAGTAAAGCACTCGATGCCACCTGCGCTCCAGCTGTTCACGTGCATCGCACGTGCGGTGTACCACGTCCCTTAAAATATGGGCACACCACTTGACAATCGTGATGTGGCTTGTCTCCACATGTGTGGAAGGCAATCGTCAGCCTCCTCACGGCCCTTTGCCTCCCTATCGTTACGGCCCCCCAACCCTTCGGGTTGTCGTTGGAAACTCCCTCTACTCGTCGAAAACCTCCTCTGACCATGTTCTTTCCCCTTGCCAACAGCCGGGAAAATCGAAAAAACCACCGAAATCAGCAGAAAGTCTCCCTGTGGCCCTGTGGGTCTCCCTTCTCCTTGTTTTCCCACTTCAGCAGCTCGCCACGAACTCATCGGAATTCCATTGAGTTTCTAGTGAGCCCACTGCTGCTCCTCCTTCTTCTCTTCCAAAAACAAGAGGACCGTCAGCTCCTCTGACTTCTCTACAACCTTCCCTCCAGCCGCAGGACTATCGAAAGAGCACCCGAAACCCCGTCAGAAGCACCACTGCATATCTTGCTAAGGATATGAGAAGCCTTATTTTCCCCTCAGAAAGCCTTGACACTCTCCCAAAGCATTCGCAAGCATGGTACGAAGCTCACGACCTACTCAAGCTCGCCAAAAAAACTCATGAAAAGCCTGTTTGCTGCAAACTTTGGCAGAAAAACTCTCGCTGAAAGTCTCTTACCAAAGTCTCTAGAAACACTTTAACTATTTTACCCTTAGGTAAAACAGTAGAATGGGGTTTTCCCCCTTTATACTCAGCAGTGCCACAAACTGCCCCTTAACAAATTCAAAATGACACTTCAGTCCCATCTTCTGATGGCAATAAAGACAGGGTCGAGGCAGGTCAAGCCCTAGATCCGAAAAAGATATCGTCGCACCCTTCATCAAAGAAGCCCGCCGCGTCCTTTGTCAAAGAAGCCGTCGCCGCACCTTTCGTCAAAAAAGCTATAGCCGTGCCCTTCGTCAAAGAAGTCGTTGCCGAGCGCCTCATCAAAGGGCTATTGCCATGCGCCTCACCAAGGGACCTAACGCTATGCACGCAACATCTATGCCTAATGTTGTGTGCGCCATCCAACACTTAGTGCCGTGATCATGCCACGACACTCCCATCCGGACCATTGTCCTGCCTCCTCAGGAAGTTCATTCCTTGCACCACAGTCTCACTCCTCATGGAGTCAAGTTTCCAGTGACAGTTCTATTTCCCATGGAGTCGCATTCCTTCACCAACTTTGGTCCGTGCTACATGACCTTAAACTGCACAACCATGGTCCGTACTGTATGACCTTATATTGCACAGCCATGGTCCGTGCTGCATGACCTTAAACTGCACAACCATAGTCTGTGCCGCATGACCTTAAACTGCACAGCCATGGTCCGTACTGCATGACCTCAAACTACACAACCTTGTTCCGTGCTGCGTGACCTTAAACTGCACAGCCATGGTCTGTGCTGCATGGCCTTAAACTACATAGCCATGGTCCGCACTGGATGACCTTAAACTGAACAGCCATGATCCAGATGCACGACTCTAAACCGCATGGTCCAAACTATATGACCCTAAATTGTGGTGAAGGCCTAGTCGCATGACCTTAAACTTGCACAGTCATCATTGCACAACTCTAAACTGCACGACCATGGACTATATTACATGTCCTAGCTGCATGAAGTTAAAAGGCTTGCCACTATGGTCCAAACTATATGACCCTAAATTGTAGCGGAGGTCTAGTTGCACAACCTTAAACTACATGGTCCTAGCTACATGACTTTAAAACTGTGTAGCCATGGTCCGAGCTACGATGCCCTAAACTGTAATGCACAATGTGACAAATAGTCCATACGCATAACCTTAACTATAAGAGGGACCACCTCTTTGCTAGGTGTATTTCATTAACACCCCCATTAAAGTTAAGTGTATGACAAGATAAGAGGGGGGCGCACTTACGCCTTCAATCCCCAATGGGTCTCTTCGCACCGACACCCCAGCGGGAGTCACACTCTATTGCGACCTGCTATCCCTAGCGATTTAGAGCCATGCTTATCTTTTTACCCTCAGTAGGGTTACACCTATGCTCCGGCACGTCACCCTAGTAGGGTTGCATATGTGCTCTAGCCCGTCATTCTCAGCAGAGTTTCATGCATATCATTACTCATTATCCCTGTGGAGTCACACTTACCCTTTTAATCCTTAGAGAAGTTCGCTTCCGATTGCCACTCCTCGTAGGGCCACAACTTTCATCTAAATCTCTCTGCTTGTGTATAGCCTTAACTATCTTTATCCATAGGGAGTCAGATTGCTATCCACAGACCTATCCCCTATGCAGCTTCACTTACATGGTAACCCACACAATGGTCCGTCTACATGAACTTAAACTTCATAGCCACAGTCCGTGCTGCATGACCTTAAACTACATAGCCACGGTTCGCGCTGCATGACCTTAAACTGCATAGCCATGGTCCGTGCTGCATGACGTTAAACTGAATAGCCATGGTCCAGGTGCATGACCTTAGACTGTATGGTCCAAACTATATGACCTTAAACTATAGTTGAGGTCTAGTCGCTAGACCTTAAACGGCATGGTCCTAGTTGCATGACTTTAAACTACATAACCATGGTCCAAGCTATATGACCTTAAATCATAATGCACGTCTTGGCCGCATGACGTTAAATGGCTTCGCACAGGTCCTGGAGGCATGACCTTAAATCTGCCCCCACATATGCGTACACCACGTGCATTTTCACACACGTCTGCTCTAACCGATCCATTCGTGTGCGTGCACCACCTTCACTTCCTCCCCAGTGAAACCGTTCACTTCACTACCACTGTTCATCATTCCCCAGTGGGTCTCACCCATGCTCACCAAACGGTAAGCCATTTCGCCAACTATACTTGCCGTCTGCTAATGGGTCACTTCTCTTCATCCACCTTTCATACATCTCCCACCTTTCATAGGTAGCCTCTCACCATCTTCCCAAAGTGAGCCGAAACCGTCACCATACTCACTCCATGGTCCCCATAGACTGCCATTCATTACCACTACGGTCCACCTGTACGACCGTAAATTATAGTACACGTCCTAGCCATGTGACGTTAAAAGGCTTCGCATGGGTCTCGAAGGCACGACCCTAAACATGCCTTCACATAAAAAATGGGCATGGTGTACACCTGGACGAGGGAATGTCATGAGTAAAAATGAAGGACGGGAATGGTCACGAAACCATGAGTAAGAGAGCTCCATGAAAACAAAAACCCAGACACGGTGAAAACTCCAAAAGGGCACCGTAAGCAATAAAAAAAAAAAGGATGATGAGGGTGGACATGGCTGCCAGGTCATGGGTAAAAGAGCCCAAAAAAAATATGAAGCAAGTTGGTGAAAATTGTCTTTACGGCACTACTTCCCTTGTTCAAGCGAAAACCCACAAAGGGCGCTTGGAACGATAAAGCAGGTTGACTGACTACTACTGCCTCAGCCAGCACCCAACTGCCAAACATGCATGATTCTATGAGGTCTACCTAAAATCCTCACCCGAGAGTGAGAGCCGTATAAGATCTCCCATATTTCACCTTTAAAAACAACAAGAGTCCTTGAGGGTGAGGGCGACGACCGAAAGATCCCTCCAATATGCTAAAAGATCATCACGAAGGTAAGAAACTGACAAAGCTAGGGCCTAAAATGCTAGAGACTTCAGGGTTATTCCTCACCATGAGAGGTCACCTTGCCTAAAACCTTCCTTAGCCGAGAGGCCCAAAGCTTCGGGACATGCCCACGATTGGACTCGTACATTGCATCCAAACGTCCGAGCACCCTAATTGTAGCATTGTGTGGATCTCCTAAGAATTCACGTAGTTTGTAGCTACCAAGGGGAAGTTTTTCAAATGATTGTACTTCTCGATTCTCTCGAAGC
The DNA here is from genome assembly GCF_054954075.1 of Amborella trichopoda. Lineage (NCBI taxonomy): Eukaryota > Viridiplantae > Streptophyta > Magnoliopsida > Amborellales > Amborellaceae > Amborella > Amborella trichopoda. Next base: position 17,612,615 of record NC_142339.1, read on the forward strand.
ACAACATTCGGCGGGGCATGTTGTTGGAGGACATTTTTCATTATCATGGGGCCCCCCCTCAATAAAAGCCTAACAAACAGTGGAAATGTTGACAGTCTCAAAATAGTCCCAAAACTAATCGAGATCTTCATAAAGACACTTAAAAGCCTCATGTCAAGTTTCATCGCAATCCAGCATGTCTAAAGCAGTGCAGGCTGAGAAAACATTATAGTAGAATCAACCGCAAGCACCCTGAAACGGACCCTATAACTAGAGCTATATTTTCAGTACCTCAATTTGCTGTGGAACTACCACCATTGGATCCGACATGATTGAAAACTCCCATGGGTCAAATTTCAACTTAAACGGACATTTCATGAAGAAGTTATAAGCAAAAGAGCGAAACAGAAGGAGCGGCACGCTATTCCCGTGCGGCCTCCCTACAACTGAGCTCCATTAAAGGGATAGTCACGAAAAATGAATTGTGATGCTTATATCTCCCTCATTTGAGATTGGATCGTGTTCAAACTTGTTGGAGCATGTTCGTCTCATTGAGATGAGCGTTTCGATATGTGACACGCCCCACGACGACGCTCGAGGGCGGAGAAAAGCTAGAGAGAAGTTGCTGATCCGTAAAGAAAGTGCAGGAAAATCAGCAGCTTCGTGCCTCGTAAGAGCAGCCAAATCACGCTGCTCGTGAGCCCGATCAACGTAAAATTTACTCCATCGCGTGCGTAAGGTCTCGGGCTATCTCTGACTCGAACACTGTACACGATGAACGATCGGATTCTGCACACGAAGTCGACGAAGTGGCTACAAATTCTGTCGTTGGAATTCCAAATTTCGGCCAAAATTTCAAAGTTGCAAAATCTTCGTCCGGGCACAGAATCGAGCTACGTTTGTTGCACCACGATCGTGACAGCATGCTTAGTGTGATCCAATGAAGAAATCACAGAAAAACATCAAGAAACGAGCACACAATCGATCCAATGTTTCAAGATTCATTCAAATTTCAAGTCACATAATCGTGCCCTAAAAATATGATCCATGGCTCGAAGTTGGCATCAAATCAATCGCCATGCCGAGCTCTACAAGGAAACAATCATCTATCGATCAACTGAGCATCGGAACAACCCCGAATCATCCATGAAAAATCATGCATATTCTAAGGTAACACAGGGACTATTCTAGAATTTCAAAACTTATTAAGAAGGGCCAAATATCTCATTTTGCACCCTATTTTCTTAATTTCTTTTAATTCATTTTAATTTTAATTTCGAGCAATTAAGGTTACTTTTGATCATCCACCCATGTTTGGGGCAAATTCTATATTTACCGTACCATCGTTGTTTGTAAAAAAGGCTTGAACACTTCACAAAAGAGAGAGTTTTTACTTAATAGAGTTTCCCTTTTTTTTCATTGTTGGGTCACGTTGGGAGAGAGAGAGAGTAAGGAGAGAGAAACTGACCGGTACCCCTAGGCTCAAGGTAAATCTTCTCTCTCTTCTTTTTCTTTTCTTCTTCTCTCTCTTCCTCTCCTTCTTCTTCATCTTCTCCATCTGACCTCCCCTTAGAGGCCATGCACGGCAGTGGTAGTGCTGTGCATGCCGCCCCTATGGTCTTACAGGTCGCGCATGGCGATGGCACTGCCATGCGCGAGCCTCCTTCTCCTTCTATTTGACCATCTCTTTCCCCTAGTGAGGTTTGTGGATAGCACTGCTCATCGTCGTCTGCAGACGTATCCTCAACGCCTCAGCAAAGAGCGCACAAGGCGCAACTCATTGCCGCCCGAAGGGTCTTCCCCTGTTGTGCACCTATAGCAGATGGCGATGCCTATCGCCGCCCATGAGAGGTCTTGGCAATACCTATCGTCGTTCGTGAGCTTCCTTCACATGCGCGGTACCTATCGCTGTCCGTGAGCCTCCTTCATGTGCTCGGTTCCCATAATCATCTGCGAGCACGTTCTGTGCTCATTGTCATTCCTCTTGCGTCCCACACCTATGGCCGTGTGCCTCATGAGAACTATCGCCGCACGCTTCACATATGGCTATCGCTGGGTGCTTCACGAGAAGCTATTGCTATCCATTTAGAGGCGTGATGCCTTCTTGTGTTGCTGATGGCAATGCCTAGTGTCGTTCGTAGTTCCCTGCTCCCACTCAAGCCGTGAGTAGTAGTGTCTAGCGCCGTCCAAGGGCCGTGACACTGCTACTTCACAATGGTGGGTGGCAACCCCTAGCACCGACGAGACCTTATCCCTTCGCCATCTCGTGCCTTCTCTTCATTCTCTCCTCTTCTCACCTGATCGAGGTTGACCTAGCCTACAACAGCCAAATCGGCCTCTATTTCGAGTAGTATTGCCGTCGTGCTGGTCTGGAGTACCATGTCCGTCTTGTTACTACTCCGAGTCGGTCACTGTTCGGCTATCAAGTTAGTCTCCTCCCTTCATCAAGTTTTCTTCTCACTTCGACATTTGTTCAAACCTTCCACTTTATCACTCCAACCTCCCACATTCCTAGCCACACGAATGTGCATTGCCCTAAGACAAGGGTGGGCCCTTCGGCCCACTTGTCTTGTAAATTACCCATAGTAGTGTTGTGCAGAAAATCAAAGAGATTGCAGGTCATGGGAGGTGATTCCGAACCAGCTAAAGGAGCTGGGGGGCTTTCCGTCGTGATCTAAGAGGGCGCCCACGCGAGTCAGCCCGAGTAAGTTACGGACCCAAGTGAGGTTGGTCCCCACCTCACATCCAAAATTCCTCTCTCACTAGTTGGATACATGTCCTTGTTCTTAAACAACATTCCCGAGAGAGCGATCTCAAGTTCCGGGGTTTTCGAACTCGAGACATTGTCACCCGATCACCTAGATCCAGGGAGGCGAGATCGAGGCACCTAACCAATACATGGTTTCAATGTTTTCTAAGAAGTCTCTTCCTCTCTCTCACGTCTCTCTATCTCTCTAGAGATCTCTATCTCTATACACATTATTTTTAGGGAGTGTTTCTCTTTAGATAAGGTCTCATTTCTCTCTCCACATCTCTCTATTTTATTCTCTATACATTTCTCTCGTACATTATTGGAAGTGATTATCTCTAAAATTTATTATTCCCCACTAAAATATCTAACTATTTCTAAAGATATACATGGTTTAATTTCTTTTAGGAAGTCTCTTCCTCTCTCTCACTTCTCTTTATCTCTCTAGACATCTCTATCCCTACACACATTATTTTTAGGAAGTGTTTCTCTAGATAAGGTCTCATTTCTCTCTCCACATCTCTCTATTTCAATCTCTATACATTTCTCTCTATGTACATTATTTTTAGGAAGTGATTATCTCTAAAATTTATTTTAATAATGTAATATAGATATTTTCTAAAATTAGGTGTATACTTTATCTCTCTCTTCACTTAAAGATGAGAATATATCCTACAATCTCTATGAAACTTATTTTCACGAGATCTATCCACCCCTTAACTTTTGCTTAATAATATATATATATATATAATACTAATATATACTTGTTGACTTATATCTGTTGCATGTATGCAATTACTTGTAGTAGATTAACAAAATATTCACTGATTCAAGAAATCTATTAATAAAAAGTTTGATTAATTACAGATCACCCCTTATAATAAATTTTTAACTACTTATTATTTTCTTGAAATAAATCCTGCTAAAACCTTGGTTTCCTAAAATCCTATGTAAGAGATTCTCTCTTTCTCTACTCTTCAAAAGCTTCTATGAAAATATATCATCGTTCCTAAAATCTCCCATTCCCTATCATTCTCAAATTCTCTCACAATGTTGAGAGCTCTCTCTTGTACGCATTCATATTTTCTCTCCCTCTCTAATTCAAATATAGAAATAATGTGGAGATATAGAAATAATATTGAGATATATCTCTCTTGTGTATATCCATACTCGCTCTCTCTTTCAAATTGAGTCATCCTAAAATAAGTGCTTATCTGGAGTTGGAGAAATTTTGTGAGATGCATTTGGAGAGGTGATCTTTTGTTTTGTTGGCCCTTATGGGGAGGTAACAACTAATAAAGCAGAATTGGCTGCGTTAGAGTGTTGAGTTCAAATTGTGAGTAAGAAAAATATCAGAATGCCATGTATTGCTGAAGGGGACTCTCTAAATGTGATAAATTGGTGCAATAAGATATCCGAGCCACCATGGAGCTTGAGGAAGAAATGGCCTATGGATATGTGTGAGGGCCTCGAAATCTCATTTCAGCATGTGTATAAGTAGGCTTATGACATTGCTGATGGACTGGCAAAACGAGGGGTGTCTATATAGAAATTGTTTATTTTGGATGTTTTCCCTTTCTGATTGGCTATAACCTTTGGCTGATTAATAAAGCTTTAGTAACATTGTCAAAAAAAAAACAGAAAAAAAAATTGCTTATTCTATCCCTCTTCTCTAGAGTTTGGAATGTGTCCTACAATCTCTATAAAATTAGGGTCCCTTCTTATTTCCACGACATGTGCCCACCCCGTAGCTCTGGCTTAATCTCTTCCCTTAAAGGTGGGAATGTCTCCTACAATCTATATAGAATTAGGGTTCCCACCCCTTAACGCTAGCTTAATCTCTTCCCTAAAAGGTGGGAATGTGTCCTACAATCTATATAGAATTAGGGTCGCTTTGTATTCTCACGACACATGTCCACCCCTTAGCCCTAGCTTAATATAGAGCCGAAGCTCTAAACAATCAAATTAGAGCCCACCTTCAAATAGTGTCTAGAAATATGGTTTTAATACTGGAAAGATTTGTGATAGATTTAAATTATATTTTTATCTTTAGTTATAAAATTTAAAGCATAAAAAATAGTGTAGATCGAGCCGATCTATGAAAACTTGAAAATCTAAACAATTGACGGTCGAAAAATGCATTATAAGATGCACTATTTCCAAAATTTGAAATCCATTTCTTTTCTTTTTTTTCTCGACATCTTGATGTCGAGATGATCAATTTGATTATATTTGGCCATCAAAACAACCTCTTCTGGTGAAAGTTTTGAGGTAGGCCCTAATTTGATTATTTAGAGCCTAGGCTCTATATAAATTTTTTCTTTTATATATATATATATATATATATATATATATATATATGGTGCGGTTTCTATCAGGTTGCAACCTTAAAAAATCTAATTAAGGTGCACCTCCAAAACTTTATCATAACATGTATTTTTTGTGTTAAGAATTCGTAAGATTGTCTTAAAATCTATTTTCATATCTAATTATAAAATTTTAAACTCTAAAAATGGTTAAAATCAAGTAGATCTATAAACATATGAAAATCTTGAAAATAGACGGTCTAGATAATGTGTTGCAAGATGCACTATTTATGGGACTCCTATATATATATATATATAAATAAGAAGATACTACAAAACGCCTGTAGGCGAAAATGAACAGTGATTTCGCCTACCCTCATCACCGTCCAAAGTTCATCGTATGGTCACGATTGTTTGGTAGTATTTTTTTTTTTCTACAAATCAGATTGATATAAAATTTAGAGTGTGTGTTCATAAAAATAGATGAATTTATGAAAGATATCAAAAAAATATTTTACACGAAATAAATTGACCAAAATACCCTAAAAAATATTTTTGGGTATTTTGGTCTATTTTTTCTCAAATTATTGTTTTTATATTTTTATTAGGTGTGCCTCACTAAGATGTACACACACTCCAAATTTCAAATCATTCCGCTTAGTAAAATAAAATGAAAATTGAAACACTACCAGACAACTGTGACCGTACGATGAAGTTTGGATGGTGATGAGGGTAGGCGAAATCACTGTCCATTTTTTCCTATGCCGCTTTGTAGTATATTCCTATATATATATATAGTAAGAAACACGTACTTTGCACGTGATTAAAAAGCATTGACTATCTAATGAAAGTACAAATTTTTTAGACAACAAACACATAAAAAAATATTTTTTTTATCATTGCAAAAATAAAAAAATAATATTTATGTGGAAAACTCACTAAAGTTGTGAAGTAGAGTAAAAATTTATAATTATTTTATTATCTTATAATTTTTGTTTGTTATTTTTTACTTCAAATAAAAGTCACTTATTATATGGTTTGGAGAACATATGGATGAGATTGCCGATGGAGATGTCAAAGCAACTGAGGTCCAATATAATCTATAGGGAAAGGAAGGAAATGAGGTACTTGTGCCCTTGAATGCCCTAACCACTAAGCCATGATCCAAACCCCAGAATTTTAGAAATGATACATAAGAGTGCCTTCTTTAGAATTTGCTAATTGATATTTGCGAACTAAGATCTTTTCCTCCAAGACATTTTTTGCTACTCCAAAATTAAAACATGTATCGTCACATACACTGAAACATGAAAATCACTTGCATGATTCATACTATACATATGCTTATGGAGCACCACTATGAGCCTGTTATTTCTCTTTTTACTCCTTCATGTAACTATCTTATGAAAATCTAAAATCAGGTAAAAGCATGATGAAACTATCTTATGAAAATTGAAAATTTAATGAAACTGAACAAATATAAGATGAAAACACAAAATTTAACGAAACTGAATCAAGGTAAAAGCATGACGAAATTATGTAATAAAAACAAAAAAATTAATGAAACTGAACCCATATAATAAAATCATAAAGCATGAAGGGGAACTAGTACCTCAAAGATGCCCAAAATCAAGTAAAAGCTTAACGAAACTATGTAATGCAAACACAAAATTTAACAAAACTGAACCAATATTTAATGAAAACACAAAATTTAATGAAAATGATTCAATATAAGGAAACCATAAAGCATGATGGGGGACCACTATCTCAAAGAAGAATATGTGTACTCTCACACTTTGGGGCTTTCTATGCTTCCCCGACATTCTGAATGGAGAGAAAAGATTGCCCCAATCACAATGTCACATCTCTATTCTATTCTATTTTTATTGTTATTCTCTATAAACTATTTTAACACCAAATTTTGGATGTCCATTCCTCTATTAAACTCGCACTAGCGAAAAATATTTCTAATAAAATAAAATGATCAAAATACCCCTAAAAGTTTCAAGGGTATTTTAGTCATTATATTTTATCGAAAATTTATTTTTAACATTTTTTATAGGTACCCCCCAATGAGAAGATGGAACGCACAAAATTTCATATTCATACGATTTGTATAAAAAAATTAAAATTAAAATACTTTGAGACGACGGATCTAAGATCAAACGGTGAGTAGCTCTCTTGATCAAAATTGGACGGCTGGATAGTAGGGGAAGCATAGAACTTCTATACTGTAAGGGAAGTATAGAAACCTTTCCCCATACATTGAAGGAGGGAGATATAAAAAATGGGAAAGGTTTCTATACTTCCCCTACATCATAGAAGATCTATGCTTCCCCTACCATCCAACCGTCCAATTTTGATCAAGATAGCCACTCACCGTTTGATCTTATATCCAACGTCTCAAAGTATTTTACTTTTAGCTTTTTATACAAATTATCTGAATATAAAATTTGATACGGTCATCTTCTCATTGGGGTGCACCTATAAAAAATATTAAAAATAAGTTTTAGATAAAATATTATAACCAAAATACCCTTTGAAACTTTCACGGGTATTTTGGTTATTTTATTTTACTGGAAATATTTTTTTATATTTTCTGATAGTGCGAGTTTATTAGAGGATTGGACGTATAAAATTTGGTGTCAAAATAGTTTATAGGAAATAAAAATAAAAATAAAATAGTGCAGAGATGTGACATTGTGATTGAGGCAATCTAATTCCTCCATTCAGAATGGAGGGTCGAATCAGGGGAAGTATATAAGTTTTATGTTGTAGGGGAAGCATAGAAGCTTGCCCAAAAAAATATATGCCTACTCTCATCCCTTTAGAGAAGGGCTTGGGTTACCCCCTTAAAGGTGCATGTGAGATACTTTATTTTTTCTTCTTTAATTATAGTATGTTTAGATATCTCTTCTCTTAAAGATGTGTACATCTCTCTCTAATTAGATTTAGATTATGGTAAGTTTAGATAAACATATTCTATTTAAATCAATGAAATTTATAATAGAATCAGTTTTTTTATTTTTGTTTCTATTTGTTATGATTTATATGTTTCTATAATAGTTAGTACATCTCTATCTAATTAGATATAGATTGTCTTATGTTTAGATAAACATATTCGATTTAAATCAATGAAATTTATAATAGAATCAATTATTTTATTTTTGTTTCTATTTGGTATGATTAATATGTTTCTATAGATAGTTATTCATGATATATATTGATTCTCTCTATTTGTTTTTTTCTTCTCTATAAATAAGCTTCCATAAAAATATCTCGTCTCTCTTAAAATCTCTAAATATCAAGAATCCATACGTATATCTCTCTACGCATTTCTTTCTAGCATTTTCTCTCTCCACCTTTCCCTATCTCTCTCCCCTAATATAAGCTTCCATAAAATCTTTCATCTCTCCTAAATTCTCTCATGCATTCCCTCTCTCCACATCTCCCTCTCTCACGTCCCCTATCTCTAAGCTTCCATAAAAATCTCTTTTTGCATAATTTAGGGTTTGTTTTAGGATACTGCTAAATATTTTAGGAGATACATACTCTCTCTCTTCCCTTGAATATGGATATACATATCTCTCTCACATATCTCTCATCCATGTCTCTCTAAGGATGATACGCATCTCTCTTCCTACACAAATACTTTTAGGAAGTTTAATAGGAACCATGAAATTCTCTCTAAAAATCTCATACTCTTTAATTTCTCTCTATATATCTCTCACACCTCTCTCTCTCTCTATGCAACTCTTCCCTTGAACATAGGTACGCATCTCTCTAATCCATCTCTCTATTTTTCTCTCTAAAGAGGATACACACATCTCTTCCTATATCTCTACACTAATACTTTTAAGAAGTTTAGTAGGAACCATAAAATTCTCTCTAAATATACTCTATCTTCTAAAATCTCTTACTCTTTAATTTCCCTCTATATATCTCTCACACCTCTCTTTCATCCAAATCTATCTCTTTCCCTCAAAAGAGGGTACACGTCACTCTCCCTAGTCCTTATAAATGGGTAATGTGTTTAACACTTTCTATAGGATTGGGGTCCTTTCTTATTCTCGCCTCACGTGTTGTTATTCACTTTTGCTTATATATATATATATATATATATATATATATATATATATATATTTATTTATTTATTTATTTATTTATGAAAATACTGAGGTTAGCCCACTAGCTCATATCAACATATGAGACAACAGTCTAGATTGAATATAGTCCGATCTAACGATTGCTACCTCATTTAAGATGTGAATTTTAATTTTTTTTTCACAAATCCAAATAATTAAAAAGTTTAAACGCTTATTCTTCGAAAATAGGATAATCTAATAAAAATATCAAAAAACTAATTAGCAAGAAATAAATTGACCGAAATATCCTAAAAAAATTTTGGAGTTATTTTGATCAATTTATTTTTGAGAATTATTTTTTAAATATTTTTATTACTTGCGCCTTGATGAGTGCAATGGAGACCTAAAATTTCATATTATTTGGATTTGTAGAAAAAAATTAAAATTAAAATACGAAAGGAGGTCATGACCATTAGATCGGCCCAAATTCAATTTAGGTCGTTGGGCTTATATGTAGATATGAGCTAGTGGGCTAACATCAGCATATTTTCAAGTGATTTGGATTTTTCGAAAAAAAAACCTGAAAATTCAAACACTATCGTACATTCATGATCGTCAGATCGGCTTAGATTCGAGCTGGGCCATTGGGCATTTACTGTAGAGGTATGCACATGGGTGCAATATATATATATATATATATATATATTCAAACATTATCAGACATTCATGAGCGTTAGATCGGCCACAGAATGACCCAGATTCAATCTGGGCCATTCGCGTGTGGATGTATGGGAGTACGTCAGTGACTCTCATATACATATATATATATATAGAAGATGCTACGGTACGTCTATTCGTGTACCTCTACAGTAAATGCCCAACGACCCAGATTGAATATGGTCTGATTTGATTATCACGGATGTCCAGTAGTGTTTGAATTTTAATTGTTTTTCAACAAATTCAAATGTCTTGAAATTTCGGGTGTGTGTTCTTAAAAAATAGTCGAATCTACAGAAAATATCAAAAAACTACTTTACATGAAATAAGTTGACCAATATACACCGAAAAAGCTACAGAGGAATTTTGGTCAATTTTTCTTTGTGAATTATTATTTTTTATATATTTATTAGGTGCGCGTTAATGAAAAAAACACACTTAATTAGATATGAAAATAGATTTTAAGACAATCTTATGAATTCTTAACACAAAAAATACATGTTATGATAAAGTTTGGAGGTGCACCTTAATTAGATTTTTTAAGGTTGCAACCTTATAGAAACCGCACCATATATATATATATATATATATATATATATATATATATATATATATATATATATATATATATATATATATATATATATATATATATATATGATTCAAACATTATTGGACATCCGTGAGCATCAGATCTGCCACAGAATGGCCCAAATTCAATTTGGGCCATTCGCATATGGACGTATGGGAGTACAGCAGTGACACCCATATATATATATATATATATATATATATATATATATATAATTCAAACATTATTAGACATCCGTGAGCGTCAGATCTGCCACAGAATGACCCAAATTCAATTTGGGCTATTCGCATATGGACGTATGGGAATACAGCAGTGACACCCATATATATATATATATATGTATATAGGAAAAGTCTTCCCAACGCTTATAGGCGAAAATGAACAGTGATTTTGCCTATGCTCATCACCATCCAAATTTCATCGCATGATCATGATTGTACGATAGTGTTTCAAGTATCAATTTTTTTTTTTATAAATCCGAATGATCTAAAATTTGAAGTGTGTGTACATCTTAGTGAGCTGCACCTAATAAAAATATGAAAAAAATATTTCACAAAATATAAATTGATCAAATACCCCCATAAATTTTCAGGGGTATTTGGATAATTTATATTTTGTGAATTTTTGTTTTTATAATTTTATTAGATTTTTCTATTTTTGATGAACACACGCTCCAAATTTCAGATCATTCCGATTTGTAGAAACAGAATGAAAATTAAAATACTACCGGACAATTGTGACCGTACAATGAACTTTGGACAATGATGAGCATCGACGAAATCATTGTTCATTTTTTACTATAGGCCGTACGTAGTGTTTCCCATATATATATATATATATATATATATATATATATATATATATATATATATATATATATATATATATATATATATATATATATATATATATATATATATATGCACATACTAGTGGGATTATGTGCTTTGCATGCATGAATAAGTTAAGTGATTACGTAAAATTATCAGTAAAAAAACCAGAAACGGAAAGAACACGAAAATTAATCCTACTATTCTAGCACCTATCGGGGCAGAGACTGGCTTACTTTTGAGTAGTTTTTTCAATGTAGTGAGATTAAGTCAAACTTAATTATTTTATTTTCTTACAATTTTGATACCAAGTATCACATCAGCTTCTCCTAAGTCTTTAATATCAAAGTTAGATGTGGGGAATCTTTTAGTTTCCTCCACAACTTTTAGATTAGTGCCAAAGATAAGCATGCCATCTACATATAAATAAATTATGACACATAAAGAATTTAATTGCTTATTATATACACATTTATCAACCTTATTTTTCTTAAAACCATTTGACATTAACACATTATCAAATTTCTTATGCCAAACTTTAAGCGCTTGTTTAAGTCTATAAAGATATTTTACTAATTTACAAACTTTGTTATATATATATATATATATTTATTCATCTAAGTCACCATTTAATAAAATAGCATTTTACATCCATTTGATGTATGACTAGATGATTGATAGAGGTCATTGCGAAGAGCAATCTAATAGTATCAATTATTACTACATGTGCATATATGTCAAAATAATTGGTTCCTTTTTCTTTTCTTTTCTTTTTAAAATCATTTGGCTACTGATATTGCTTTATATTTATTAATAGAGCCATCAAAATTCTTTTTCCTTTTAAATATCCATCTACAACCTATGGGTTTAGAACTAGGTTGAAGGTCTACTAATTTCCATGTTTTATTTGCCCTCATAGAATCCATTTCACTATTTATAGCTTCTCGCCAAAAAATTATATATTGAGATGCCAAGGAGTTGAATTTTCCTCCACATTTGAGACTATAGGAGTGGAATTTAAAATTTTATTTTGATTAGCCACAAATAGATAAAAATAAAAATCAAGTCCAAAGTTGTAAGATGGGTCACCTCTAATTCTTTTTCTTCTTCTTGGTTCTATTTTCTCACTATTATGATTTTCTATATAATCTTCATCAATATTATGATTATTTTTATGATTATTTTCATTTGTTATGCTACTTATTTTATCTAGAGAAAATATCTCCATAGACCCTATTTTCAACATTCATATCTTCATTGACCTAAGGTTGTAAAACCTATCTTATTACATAAAAAATTCACTTTATAATATCTCCGAACCTCCTAAACAAATTTTATTCATTATTTACTAATTTCTTTTACTAAATTTTTTTTAAAAAAAAATCAATGTTTTCTAAACCCCTCTATCTCTTGACATGATTTCCTTTCTCTCTCCCCCGATCAACCTCCCAAACCCCTCTCTCTCTCTCTCTATCTCCCCCAACTCTTTAGAGTCAGGGAACCTAAAGCAGGGAGCTCGCCTGAAAAGTTGTTCCCTAAAAGGTCAAGGTGTTAGATTTAGAGAAGATGCAAAGCTCAAGAATAGTCTAGAGAGATAAACTATCTTGATCAATTATCATTAACAAGGAATGAAACCCTAAAAGGGTTTATATACAAATACAAATTTAGTGTAGACTATATTATCCCTATACAAATATACAATGACAATAAAAGACAATTGAAAATTATGAAAATTATACATTTTATTTTTGTATATATATTATTGCCCCCCTTCAAGCTGATGAGGACATGAGTAAAGCATTAGCTTGTCCACTAGAAACTCATGGCGGCTCCGAGTAACAGATTTGGTGAAAATATCAATCGTTTGTGTAGTAGAAGAAACATAAGGGAGAGATAATATACCATCAAGATAGCGATTACGAACATAATGACAATCTCCAACATAAGCTCGAGAAGAGGATCTCCAACATATGTAGAAAGTTTAACATTGAGTTCTATGGGTGTATCAACAACGTTCGCATCATTCAATGGGCACTGGAAACAATATCAAGTGCATACTTCTGTTGATGGATGTAAATACCAGGTTTAGAGCAAGAGATCTTAAGGCCAAGAAAATAAGATACTTCCCCAATATCCTTCATTTGAAATTCTTCTTGCAATCATAACTTCACATTCTTGATGGAATTGAAATCATTATCAGAGATAAGAATATCATCAACGTATAATAAAATAATGCAAATTCCATGCTTTGTGGTACAAATAAACATAGAGTGATCTTGTTTACTTTGAGTGAAGCCAGTTGCAAGAAGGACATCCCGAAAATGCTCAAACCACGCACACGGAGCTTGTTTGAGAACTTAAATTGCTTTACGAAGTCGATAACCCAATGACTTATCTTGAGAAACAAACCCAGATGGTTGACACATGTAAACTTCCTCTTGAAGGTTGCAATTAACGAATGCATTTTTGACATCCATCTGTCATATGGGCCACTCACAAATAGATACGAGTGCAATAAAAGTACGAATAGTTGTCATCGTAGCAACTGGAGCAAAAGTTTCATCATAATCGATGCCATGCGCTTGAGCATAACCCTGAGCAACTAATCAGGCCTTGTGCCGATCAAGAGAGCCATCAACTTGTAACTTGACTTTATAAACCCATTTACTACCAATAACATGCTTATCTGGGGGCAATAGGACCAAATCCCAAGTGTGATTTGCTTCTAAAGCTGTAATTTCCTCATTCATAGCTATACATCAGCATTGGAGGTTAGATGCTTGAGAATAAGAGGATGGCTCATGAAACAATGGATCAGTAATAGTTGCAAGAGAACAAGTATGGTAGGGGCTAACCACTAGTAAGTTAAGACGATCCGGTGGAACGAGGTTTCGAAATAACTGTCGAAGGTGAACAGGACCGGTAGAAGGATCAACAACTGGAGGTGATGCATGATCAGCACTTGACAAAGACGGCTCATCAGAGTTAGTTATTGAATGTGGCAATCCCTGATTTTCATGATAATGAGAAGGAGGAATATCGAAACTAGGAAAAAGAAGAAAAACTTAGGTCCATGTGTGGTTGAATTAGGGTGTGGGCAGTGTTGGTGGAAGGGCATGTGCTCGAAAAAGGTAACATGTCGAGATATTCTAATACGATTAATAGAAGGATCAAAACAACGATACCCTTTTGATTTGTTGGATAACCTACGAACAAACATTTGATAGACTTAGGCGAGAGTTTATTACAGTTGGAAGATAGTAAAAGCACAAAATATGTGCATCCGAACACATGTAAATGTGATTAATTAAGGGCGTTTTTTAAAAAGCTTTTGAAATGGTGATACATTTTGCAAAATCGGTGTAGGAAATAGATTAACAAGATAGACGGTAGACATCGCTTTAGCCCAAATATTCTTTGGGGAATGAGAGTTAATAAGAAGATAACGAGTGGTTTCAAGAATATGGCGATATTGTCTTTCAGCAACTCCATTCTATTCCGGGGTATGAGGACATGATCGTTAATGAATAATGCCATTTGTACGAAGATATGCTTGAAATTCATTGGATAGATACTCCCCCTTAGAATCAGACCTAAAAACTTTAATGTTTTTCTCAAATTGATTTTTTATCATATTATGGAAGTCTTTAAAAACACTAAATACGGTTGACTTGTGTTTGAGAAAATAAATCCAAGTATATTTAGAAAAATCATCTATAAATATCTCATAATAAGAAAATCCATTAATTGAAGGAACAGGAGCAAGGCCTCAAACATCAGAGTGCACTAAAGAGAAATGATGGGTACTTTTATTATTGCTATGAGGAAAAGGTTGAGCCAAGTATTTTGCCAACTTACAACTCTCACAAATAATATTCTTAACAATATTTCTATGAGAGAAGTCAGCAGGTACAAACCCAGAGTTTAAAAGAGAAAGCATTTTTTTGAGAATGGGGTGTCCTAACTTACAATGCCAAACATACCAAAGAGAATTTGATTGACTTATTTCATGAGAAGAAAGGAAAAGATGACAAACTGGTAGAGCTTGTGAAAGATGGGAAGGAGCTTCACTAAAAATTAAAATGTATAATTTTCATAATTTTCAATTGTTCTTTATTGTCATTGTATATTTGTGTAGGGGTAATGTGGTCTACACTAAATTTGTATTTGTATATAAACCTTTTTAGGGTTTCATTCCTTATTAATGATAATTGATCAAGATAGTTTCCCTCTCTAGACTGTTCTTGAGCTCTGCATCTTTTCTAAATCTAACATGGTATCAGAGCAACAAAAATCCGATCATCCCTTCCTGTTGTTGCTGACAAATCGCCCAAATTGTGAAGGTCAGTAATCAAATCGGAAAAGCTTGCGGACACCACCAACATCTTGATCGATGGCATCCAAATCACCCACAAAACATTATGCATGAACATAGAAGAAACAATGATCAAGATAGAAGAAGCAGTGATCTAGATTTTTCGATCTTGGGGTGATGAACTCTTGATCTCTATTACCAGATCCCATACAAAACTTCATCCAACCCTGAAACTAAGTCTTTAGGTCTCAATTGGGAAGAGATCCCATACAAAACTTCATCCAACCCTAAAACTACGTCTTTAGGTCTCAATGGGGAAGATATCCCATACAAAACTTCATCCAACCCTGAAACTAAGTCTTTAGGTCTCAATAGGGAAGATTTTAATCTTGGGGTAGCAGACCCTCGATCTCCATGACCAGATAAAGCTGAACTCTTGGTGTTAACACCTTTACTTGACAAATCCCTTGAGTCGAGTTTAGAAAGAGGCAACTTTCCATGTTCTATTGGTGCATCTTTTTCAGAAACACTACAATATGAATCTTTCCCAAACCCTGAAACTAAGTTTTTAGGTATCAATGGAGAAGCTTTCATGGATGTTTTATTAGGCTTTGAAGGAGAGGAGTTGCAGATAAACAAATCAACAAATCAACGGTCTCCTGGTGATCCATACCTTTGAAAGAGAGGAGTTGTAGAGCGTCTTTAGATGAACCAGAAGAAAGTGAAGGAGAAGCCACAGATGCCTTTGGTATTGTAATGGCGGATAAGATGGCGACGATGAAGTAGAGCTCCATCATGAAGCTTTGCAATGGCAGATAAGATGGAGACGATGAAGTAGAGATCCATCATGAAGCTTGACAGCACGAGGTGGCCCATTTCCTCTATAATCTCCCTGGTTCCTCCATTGTTGAGATGGAAAGAAATGGGTTGCAGAAAGAGAGAGGAAGAACAGCGTAGAGAGAGAAACATGTGAGGAGAGAGATTGAAACAAATGAGGAGAGAGAGTTAGAAAAAAGACGTCTTTTTTAATTTGTTTGGGTTAAAAGTTGGAATAAAAATAGATAAAGTTATTTGGTTAGAAGATAAATTTTGAAATTTTGGGTTTAGGAAGAAATGAAAATTGAAAATGGGGTTTATGGAGATATTTTCCCTTATATATAATTCACTATAACAAGTGAGATTTTCAAAAAATTCAAAGTATATCTAGATTCCATTATGGAGTTAGAATTTAAATCCAAAAATCTATTAGTTTTACTCTTTTGTGAATATCACATAAACACATATTTAGCGATTCTAAGACCTAATTTATATTTTTTAAGATCTAGAAGTCTAACACATGCAAGGCAACCTCATATTTTAAGAATATTCAAAGAAGGTATTTTATTAATCCAAAGCACATAAGGGATCTTATCACTCTACTAAAGTTTAATTTTTCCTTTCTGCTAGTCCATTTTGTTGACGAGTATAAGGAGCAGTCACTTAATGAACAATTCCATTATTTTCACAAAATTTATTAAAGTCATTTGTTAAATACTCCCCATCCCTATCACTTTTTATAATTTTAATTTTCTTACTAAGTTGATTTTTAACTTCTATTTTGAAAATTTTAAATTTTTCAAAAGCCTCATCTTTATGTCTAATCAAATAAACCTAAGCATATCTCAAAAATCATCAATAAAGATAATGAAATATATTTTACCACTTCTAGTTAGAACATTATTTAAATCACATATATCTCTATGTATAAGTCTTAACGATTTACTATTTTTTCCGATTGTAGGAAATGACTTTTTTAATTATTTTAGCTTGTGCACATCTTTGCATTTTTTATTAGAAAAGTCACCACAATTAGAAATAAATCCTAACTTATTAATCAAAGATTTAATAGAAGCATAATTAACATGCCTTAATCAACCATGCCACACAATACAATAAGTCACAATATAAGCATAAGACTTATTTATTCCATTAACTAAATTAAACTAGAACATCCCATCACAAGAGTATCCCTTGCCAACAAATACACTATTTTTTGTCAAAATGAGTTTATTAGACCCAATGATTATTTTAATACCCTTCTTGTTCCATATACATTCTGAAACAAGGTTTCTTCTCATATATAGTACATAGTTCACATTTTTCAAGGTACGAACCTTGCCCAAACTAAATTTTAGTTTTACCGTACTTTTTCCAAGCATTTTTGGCATAGCTTGGGTTCCAAGTTGAACCGAATTACCATCACCCACTGGTTCAAAGGTCTTAAACATATCTCGATTGTTTGACACATGAATGGTACCGTCGATATCGACCCACCATCCATCATTTTTATCGATCATGTTTATTTTCATGACCATCGCTAAAAAACTTTCATTAGTGGTCATGTTCACTTAGTCTCTAAGCCTTTTGAGCCCTTTTCGGTGTCGACACTCTCTTGAATAATTTCCTGGTTTTTCACATACACAACAAGAGGCTTTTATTTATTTTTATTAGCAAAAGACTTTTGGTCCTTAGAATAATCATTATAAGAAAGAAATGCTTCTTGTTATATTGAGCACTTGATTTTGTTCAATAAGGTTTGCCTTAGTATGAAAGTTCATTGTTTTATTTTTCTTTTCTCAAAGTCTATTCTCTTATTCAATTTGAAGAGATATTTGAAGTTGAACCAAATCAAGGTCCACTTTCTTATGTTTCATTTTCTTTTGATACTTTTTCCATGATGGAGGTAGCTTGTGAATAATAGAGCCTACAATGAAAACTCATTTAATGAAATTCTACAATTTTTAAGTTCATTGGCTACAAGCTGCACCTCATATACTTGAGAAGGAATTGACTTGTTTTTAATGAATTTAAAGTTTAGAAAATTAGAAATGAAAACATGTTATCAGGTTTTTTGGTGAGGCATTTGGCTTCAAAAAGCTTATATAGTTCTCTCGCCATGGCCACCGATGCATACATGTCATATAGGGGATCCGCTAAAGCATTTAGGATATGACATTTGCAAATATAGTCATCCTCCATCCATCTTTTGTGTGCTTGAGTTTGGTCATCAGTCAAATCATCAAATGGTGACTGTGGTACATGCATAGATTTGTTGACTATGTAAGCCATCTTGAGTGTAGTAAACAAGAAGATTTTTTGTTGCCATCTCTTGATATTCAGCCTGTTGAAGCATTCGAGTCTAGTAAAATCATGGTTTGTGACTTTCAATGAAGTCATAGCAGTCTCTTTGTTTTCACTCATATCGTCTTGAATTGCTGGAAAATGGTTGGGTGAAAAACGGGCAACAGATAGTACAAAATCAAAAATTTTGAGGTTTGATCTTTTCTTGATTTCGAGCAGATAGGAGCGTTATCTCAAGATGATATTTGCTCCCCTTTCAATACTATATTTGGTGTGCATAAGAAGGGAAATTCATCCTCATGATTCAAGAAAATAGAGATGTATCTTTTGATGTTCCAAAGCTCTAAGCACTCTAGCTTGGAACCTATATACTAGACACTACAGTCGTGATGTTTTAGAGAGAGAAAGAGAGAAAAATGAGAAGAGAGAGATTATCCCACTGTTGTACTCCCTGGAGTTTTGCAAAGAAAGATAGTCGGAGAAAGTTGCAAAAAGCCTTGTTAAAGTATTCATCTCATATAGAAGTAAGGCCCTTATTATAAAGCTATAAGAAGGCTTCATTCATTAACGGCTAAATGACCATTGTAGTGATGGCTACATGCACCACCAACAACTACAAGTTACATGTACCCCCTTAAGGGGGTTGTTACAAGCCTCCATTCATCAACAGTTAGATGACAATTGGATTTCGCACACGAGTTGGACTCAAAAAAAGATATCGAGAGTGCGCCATTAAGCATTCTTGCACCTACGCCCTCACCCTCGTCCTCTCCCTTACACACACATATACGCATGTGTCGCACACTTCACGTGCTCCGCACATGACCTTATATTAAGAGAATAAGGCATGAGAATGCCTACTCTTAAATATATTTCAATTTACTCTCTCTCCTCTTTAATATAAAAAAGAAACCCACAATTTTCTCTCTCTACAAACTATAGCTTAAAAAAAAACCCACAAAAACCATATTATTGTTTTGAAATACATACAATCTTTTTTCAAACCAAAATACCAACAAGCAACAATGTTGCTTAGTTAGCTTCTAGGAAAACACAATATATGACAAATCCCCTGTTTAGCTCTATTAAGTTGAAACTAGGTTTTGGAAATTTGTTGTTGAACCAATTTAGCCATTTATTCCAAAGTTGATGATTTTGTAGTAGTATATGTCCAACAAAAATGATTTCTTGAAAATAGGGCATCCATAACATGAAAAAAATTAGACGGTTTAGATCTTATTTTGATACTCATAATATGATAAATAAAATCATATAATAATAATAATAATAATAATAATAATAATAATAATAATAATAATAATAATAATAATAATGATAATAATAATAATAATAATAATAATAATAATAATAACGATAACGATGATGATAGTAATGATGATGATAGTAATGATGATAATAATAATAATAATAATAATAATAATAATAATAATAATATAATAATAATAATAATAATAATATAATAATAATAATAATAATAATATAATAATAATAATACTAATAATAATAATAATAATAATACTAATAATAATAATAATAATAATAATAATAATAATAATAATAATAATAATACTAACACTAATAATAATATAATAATACACATAAATAACTATGTAATAAAATAAAATTATAATAATGATAGAATATTATAATATCATTTATTAGTATTAATATAATATTATAATAAATATCATAATAAATAAATATTGTAACAATATTATAATGATATATAGTAAACTATTATGATAATAAACTAAAATATAACAATAAATTATAATTATATCATAATTATAATAATTACCAAGAAAGAGTACAAGGAAAACTAAAATGAAATAAAAATGGTGAAAAGACAAGCAAAGACAACCAACCCCATCTAGATAAACAAGGGACACATTAACTATAATAAATTAATATATCATAATAAATAAATATTGTAATAATATTATAATTAGAGCAATGATCTAATGCAACGGTTGTATCATAGTATAATGCAGCAACACTTTTAGAAAACCATGTTTGTGGTATTTGTATTACCTCAAATTTTGCACACACACTCTCTTCATCTCAATAATCAATCCCCAAAAAAAAAAAGTTCAATTTGAACCCTAGATATGGTCAAAATGAGTCCCCTCCAAAAATAAATCTAGACCATTCATTTTGTGAATTTCATGATCTTAGCTTTTATAAACTGAAAATCATTTTTTTCTTTTTTAACATTGTTCATCTAATGATAATAAAGCCATCCAAAAAAATTAGCAATGAAAAACTCCTTCTAAGGCCTAGATCTAGGCATCTCACCAAAATGAACAGTCTATATTAATTGAGCTAAAAAAGTACTTTCTTTTCAAATTTTCCTTTTTTGTGATTATTCATTAGAATGAAAAGAGTGTATATTTCAAATTATGGATCAAACAAATGGCCATACTATGGTTTTTTAAGGTTGTTGCATCATATTACTATACAACGATTGCATGAAATCATTGCCCTTATAACTAATATTATAATGATATATAATAAACTATTATAATAGTAAACTAAGAAAATATAATAATAAATTTTAATAATATCAAAATTATAATAATTATATAGTAATATATTTATTAGTATCAATAAATTAATAAACATTATAATGAAGCAATTTTAGAATAAATTAATAAGTTATTATCATAACTAAAATATGATTTTTTATTATTAGTAAAATACGATATTACTAATTTGTTAATAAAAATATAATAATATTATATGTCACTATTAAGGACCTTGATCATCTGGATTTCAAAGGGTAGGTAACGGAGGAATGAAATTGGAAGTCTAAAGATAAAGATATTCCAAGCACGCAGGGGCAATATGCTATATCTCCAAGACTCAAATTTACTCTAGAACTTACATATAACTCTCTTTTAAATCGTAATATAAGAGTTTTATTTGTTAATATATATATATATATATATATATATATATATATATATATATATATATATATATATATATATATATATATATATATATATATATATATATGATTTGAGGTTAGAAGATGAATGAATATTTGATGATTCATCATTCTGAAGAACCCAACAAGCTCATATAGGGTCCACTAAGAAAGACACAAGTGGTTAAATTGTAAGAACCTTCCAGTTTTAACAACTTTTCTAAAATCTATTTCAAAACCTATTTTCAAAATTTTCTAAATCTTTTGATAAAAAAAATATTTGTGTCCTGCAGTAGTTTAAAAACGGATCGGTGACCCTAATCGGGCACCTCAAAAACCCATCCGAATCGGTGAATCGGCAATCCGAATCGGGAATCGGCAGAATCGATTGGATTAAGCTTTAAAAAAATCTAAAAAAATTATTGAAATTCATTATAAATGTTGTTTTTTAAGAATCCAATAAGAAATCGGGGTACTACATTATTAATTTTTAATTTTTATTTTTTCATCAATATGTGAATATTGAGATATTTTTTCTCTGTATGAACTTATTTTGACTATTAAATTTACATCACACAAGAAAAATCATATAATTATCATGGATGAAATATATAATCATAGATGGACTATAATAAAGAATGGTTTTAATCGATAAAAAATGGCCACCAAAATCTCGAATTGGTGGAGATCATTATGTACTAAAATTGAACTTGTTGGTTTACACTTTATAATTATTTTATTATACAAATAATAACAAATCCAACCTCTTATTTTTTAGAATAAATATTTGTTGTATTACGTTTGATCCTTTTTTTTTGACAAAAACCTTTTATTTCTTATGACAGTAACTTTTTACTTATTTTTGTACAAGAAATGATTGTCGTATTACTTTTTTTTATTTATTTTTTAACAAGGATCTTTTTTTTTTTTTACAAGAACCTTATATTTTTTTACAATAAACTTTTATTTTTTGACAAGAAAAAGAAATTTTGTTGTATTTCCTTTTTTTTTTTTTTACAAGAACCTTATATTTTTTTACAATAAGCTTTTATTTTTTGACAAGAAAATTTTTTTTTGTTGTATTACCTTTTTTTTCTTTGACAAGAACCTTATGTTTTTTTTTAACAAAAAATATATTTTTTTTATAAAAACCTTTTATGTTTTTTGTAAAAAAAAATTATTTTGTAAAAAAGAAAAAATTAATTTGTTTGTGAAGAAATGATGGCACCTGGGCAGGAATTGATCCCGCGACATCCAACGCACTAAAAAATTGCTCTAACCACCACGACAATTGTTAAATTGTGATATAAATAGGTCACTCAATAATTATATTATAGTTCTTTCTGAGCTATTACCTTGACGCAATTGTCTCACATCGAACCCACAGAACAAATTTGGTAAGGATAAATAGTCTTATGCTGCCAAAGCTAGTTGCCCACGAAACACGCGTAGCCGTGTAGATTTGTGATGGAGCACGTCCCATTGAAAATGGGTGTCCATTGTAACTCAAAAATTTACAAAAATACCCCATTGTAACTAAAAAATTTACAAAAATGCCCTTTGTGACTCATGACGTCATGCGCATGTACAGAATCAGGCGAGTCATGATCACTGTACAAAATCGTCGGTTCTTCTCTAGAATCGAGCGATTTCGTACCGACTCTCAGCGATTTTTAAACCACTGGTGTCCTGTGATTTAAAAAAATTAATTGATTTATTAAAATCATGTGCTTGAATTCCCTTTTATATTTCAAAAATCCTATATGTTTTCAAAAAAATTAAAATGGTTTTTTTTTAAAATAAAGGAGTTTGAAGCCAATGATGTTACCACATTACCGCCTTATCTAATCTCTTTGAAATAAGAAGAAAATCTAGGCAAACCTTCTTAGTAGGAGAAATCTTCTCAATACAAAACCTCGAGCCACTCCAAACCTTAAGCTAAACACGTAGTTCTACGAAAATCCAAAAGGGAGAAGAAATATAGAAAGGTTGTCAAGTTCAAAAAAATTTTAAAAAAATTAACAATCGAAAGATTGTCAAGCCTAAGGATCAAGTAGCATGGCACAAAAAACCAGCTCAAGAATCCAAACTAGTGTGAGAAAACATCATAAGCAAAGCTCAATCCAAAAACCTTAAGATGAAAATGCAATAAGTGGATGAGTAGGACGCAACGGCAACTAACTCCACTAAATGGACTGGTGTGCCCTGCCCTCTGACCATTTGATATTAGATGGACAGGTTAAGTGAGTTGTCAACAAGTGTCTACTTTTTTGCTACCTACTTATTTTTTGAAAGACATGCCAAAAACACCACATTTTTAATTTTGATTATTTTTACATATTTTTCCTAACCTTAAAGTCTTTAAAAATATCTTAAAAATGCCTCAGAGAACCCCCAAGCGCCATACTGACCTAAGTCCACATTAGCCCACCAATCCCATGATTTACAGTACCCCAAATAGGGGTGGCAACGGGTCCAGTATAGGTCGGGTCCTGATAGACTCAGACCTAGACCCGAATAAAACCACTTGTACCCAGAATTGGACTGGTATCCGACGCTTACTCGTAGCGGTACCCATACTCATAGCCGTACCCGAGAGGATACCAATGACCCAGGCCAGGACCCGTACTCATAGCCGTACCCGAGACGATACCATTCATGAGGCATATGAGGGCTTATCCAGGCCGCTGATTGGGGTGGGGAAGATTCGAAACCGTTGGATTGGGTTCTAGGGAACATGCTGTGTAGCGAGAGATGAGAGAGAAGTAGGTGTAGATTATCTTAAGGAGAAAGAGAGAAGCTTGTTCTAGTGAGAGAGGTAGATTTTCTTAGAGACACAAAGGCTATTCCCGTGGAAAGAGAGAAAAAGTGGTCGCTCTCAGTCTAAATTTTCTAAGAGAGGGAGGTCGTTCAAATTGTGTGGAGATAGAGGTCCTTTTGGTGAGCAAGGAGAGAGCTGATATGTAAGAGGGAGAGAGGTAGTCAGTGTGTCTGTCGTTCCCTCTTTACCTTTTTCTTTTCTTTTCTCCGCTACTTTGACAGACAATGCGATGGAACCTACAAAGAGAGACGGTGGTGAAAGAAAAACCTGTGATATTTTGGTCAGGAAATATAATTTTTTTTTTTAATGATAATAATCACCTCTTTTTATTTTGGTAAAAAGATCACTTATGGATGGTCTTATTACAATCAATAAATATTTCAAAATAAACAGTACATCAATAAAATAAAACTCAACCACTTGATGTCATTTATTCAATCTAATACTATACTTAAGAATATAAAATAAAAGAGCAAGAAAGTAAAAGAGAAGATGCCGTAGATTACCTCAACCGGGCTTATTACACCCCACACCGAATCACCACATCCAATAGGGCAGGATCAGCGGTCTAGCTTCAATCTCGAACAGGGAAAGCTAATATCGGCCAAACTAGGTAACCACCATTAAATCTCTACAAAACCCTAATTCTAAAATAATTAGGCTCAAACCCTAATTTTTCCAAACCTTAAATTAGGTCATGAGAGAGAGGGAGAGTCTCTAGGGTTGGGGTGTCCCCCCTAGGGTTTCTAAGAGAGAGAGTTAGAGAGAGAAAATCAAAGAGGAGAGAGAGAGGCGTGGCCCCTAGAGAGGAGAGAGAGAGAGAGTTTATGGGAGAGAGAAGTGTGTAGAGATGGGGGAGAGCACCCTTATTTATAGTGAAATTTAGGTCTAAGGTTTCTTTAGGGTTTCCCATAGTTTGCATCTTTCTTGAGATTAAATATGGACTGTTGATCATGGTGACTTGTAGGATGAGAGATCTGAGCCATCCATTCCATAGATGGGCCATCAACATTATGGAAGGTGCATGGACCATTATATCCATTTTCTTAAATCATTTTCCCATCAATATATTTAAATAAATTAAATCTATCAAAGATATAGTGCATACCATAAAATTGCATATTTCATCTCATATTTTCCATAAGAATATTTCAATAATATCAAGTCAAGATATTCTTTCAATAATCAAGATAAGATATGGTCAATATTTCATAATCAATATTTGACCATATGCTACAAGATATAGTTACCATATTCAATAAACTTGAACATAAAGCAACAAGAGAAGGTATCCAAGGGTGGGGCGTGCCACCCATGTATAGTATGTGGGGCCCCACCTAATACCCACATGGTGGGCCCATGTGTACTATGGGCTCCCATGTATTTTTAATAAATATTTTAAAATTAAACAAAATAAATTTTAAAATATTATAACTTTGTAAATTAATAACTTCATTTTTATAAGTCTAAAAATAAGAAATAAAATATCAAATGACTTATAAAAATTCAAATAATAAATCTAAAATAAAATGAACACAATTAAATAAATATGATGGGAAGTGGATCTATATGGTTCAGGAATTCTATCAACGATCATGGGATACTCCACCTTTAACTGTGGACTACAGACCACACTTGCTTTATCAATCCAACCCAGTATTTCTCATGACCCACAGTCTAAGCAGGGGCTCATTAGTGGGTCACCAAAGTCTGCCCAAGGAGTCAAGGGGCGCAATCACAGTCTGTGGATTACAGGTCCTCTTCTAGAGATGAGTCAAGGTCACCACGACCTGATGCAACCACAGCTCTTTGGTGCATAGGGGTGTCTCTCGCACATGCATACAGTTCACCCAAAAGGTGGATAACTAGCTTTCCCGAATGATCTATTGATATGCATGGCGTGTAATGGATCATGGATGAGATTTTGGCCCCCTGTCTCTGTAGGCCTACCATCACACACAAGGGTCACACAGTCCCTCGGCTCACTCATCTAGGCATAAGCCCTGACCTCTTCAAAGGCTAACCCAAAAACCCTTCTCGATTTATTCTTTATGTCCAGGTACCTTGGATTTCCAACCGACTAACCTAAATCGTCAAGCACAGTCTGGTATCAGCAAACATTATTTGTTTAGTATGGTCCTCAAAGGACCACACTCCCACTGAGTTTATATTCCACTATAATAAATGTTTTTCATTACACATTCATAAAGCCTTTTCAAGCCACATAAACCCAACATCTCCCACTTTACTTTTGAAGGGCTTACATTCTCTCTTCCTCACTTTCTCTCATCCCTATCTCTCACACACGTATTACAATAACATTAGGGACAACTCCCTTAGTAAGAGGGTCTGCAATCATCAAATCTGTTGATATGTAGCTGATCTCGATCTCCTTCAATCTCACATCATTTCTCAAGTGATAGAAGTATAGCTTGATATGCTTGGAATTCTTGTGAAATCGAGGCTCCTTAGATACACAAATAGCCTCCGTGTTGTCGCAGAAAATTTGCACTGCCTCACAACGTACATGATGGAAATTAAGTTGATTAAGAAACTTCTTAATCCACATAGCCTCCTTGGCTGCTAGACAACATGCCACATACTCGGATTCTATGGTGGGCAAAGCCACAATATCTTGTTTCTTTGACTTCTAAAAAACTGGACCCCCTCCAAGCATAAACACATACCTAGATGTAGATTTCGCATCATCTGGATCTATGAGATAGCTTGCATCTGAATATCCCTCTATTGCTATTTCAGTTCTCCCCTTACATGCGAGCGTATAGTTCATGATTCTCTTTAAATATCTGAGAATTCTTTTTACTGCTTTCCAATGCTCTTCTTTTGGATTGCTTTGGAAACGACTCACCAGACTCATGACGAAGGACAAGCCGTCACGACGTACATAAGAGACTCAATTGCGCTCCTGTATAACACTTTTTATGGCTCTTATATCCATGTCTTCGGTAGGATACATTTTATTACTAAGCTTTGTCTTTTTGTTAATTGGGGTTGACATGGGCTTGCACATACTCATATCAAACTTTTCCAGTATCCTCTTACAGTAGGTTGTCTGGGAAAGTTGGATAGTCTTCTCTCTCTTATTTCTTTTTTATCTTGATACCGAACACATATGAAACTTCTCCAAGATCCTTCATATCGAAGTGTTGTGCAAAGAAATTTTGCATCTCTACTATTAGGGCAATTGAGCTATTGACAATTAGCATATTATCCACATATAATGATAGAAAGACCACATCACGCCCACTGACCTTTTGATATATGCAATAATCCTCACTATTTGTAGAGAACCCTGCAAGAGCAAGGGTCTCTTGGAATTTTATATATCACTGTCGCGATGCTTGTTTCAGGCCATAAGGGGATTTATTTAATTTGCATATTAAGTTTTCTTTTCTATTTTCCTCAAATCCCTCAGGTTGGGTCATGTAAATTTCTTCTTCTAAATCCCTATTTAGAAAGACTATTTTGACGTTCCTTTGATGAGCCTCAAAGTCAAAATGGGCTGCTATAGCTATAAGGATTCGAATGGATGGAAATTTGGTAGTAGGGGAAAAAGTTTCATCATAATCTATCCCTTTTTTTTAAGTGAAACCCTTTGCAACCAACCTAGCTTTGTATTTTTCTATTTTCCCTTCTGACTTCAACTTTTTCTTGAAAATCCACTGACAACCAAAAGCCTTACGCTTTTGACGTAGAGGTACTAATTTCCATACATGGTTTTGGTTAATGGAAGCATACTCATCTTTCATGGCTTCTACCCATTATTCCATTTAGGAAAGGTCAAGGCTTCACGGTGAGTTCTAGGTTCTGAATCTAGATCTTCCCCAACTTTATCAAAATGTTTTCCAAGGTAGACAAAATGTTCTAGGTAAAGAGGCGGTCTACTGACTCGATTACTTCATTTTTATTCATGTAAATGTTCACTTTCTTTAGGGAATTCAGGATCAGGTTGGGTTGCTTTAGAAGTTTCAGGTTCAGGGTCTCGAACTACATCTTTGTTTTTAACCTCTTCATAAAAGTCGGCTTGTTTTCTACTCACCCTTGCTTCAAGGAACTCTTCCTCGAAGAAGTGAGCATCACGGATTTCAATAACAACACATGTTTCAAGGTTGTAGAATCGATACCCCTTATCGTGATCTGAGTAACTAATGAAAATGGTTTTGACAGTTTTGGGTTGCAATTTAGTTCTATTTTGATGTGGGATAAGGACATGGGCTGAGCAACCCCAAACTCTCAGGTGTTCAAGAGAAGGAGTACGACTTGTGAAAATTTCGTGAGGAGTAAGTGAGGCAGCTTTTGTAGGAGTCCGATTAAGGATGTAACATGCCGTTAATATAGCTTCTCCCCAAAACTCCAAGGAGAGATTTGTATGCCCCATCATACTCCTTACCATTTCCACTAAGGTCTTATTTTTTCTCTTAGCTACACCATTTTGTTTAGGAGTCTAAGGCATGGTGTACTGATGAATGATCTCATTTTCAATGCACAATTCTTTGAAAAGGTCAGATGAATATTCTCCCCCTCTATTGGTTTTAAGAACTTTGATTTTCAGATTGGTTTGATTCTCTACCTCAGCCTTATATTCTTTGAATTTTTTTAGGGCTTCTGATTTTGTTTGAATAAGGTACATATGGCCAAATCGCGAGTGGTCAGCTATAAAAGAGATAAAATACCTTTTTCCACTTTTGGTGGTTACATTCATAGGTTCACATATGTCACTATGAATGATTTCAAATACGCTAGTAGCTCTTTTTGCCCTGGTGGTATTTTTCCTTATTAATTTTCCTTGCACACAAGACTCGCACACTTTCGATAAATCTCCCTTATAATTTTGAAGAATCTCATCCCTTTTTAATCTTTCCATTTGTTTGATATTAATGTGTCCTAACCTCATATGCCACAGGGTAGCATCCAATTCATTAAGGGACGAGACATAAGCAACATGTTCTTTTATATCAATAGTAAATAACCCATCTACAAGTCGTTCATTATGATCACATATTTTGCCCTTTTGACCACCATTTTCTCTCCAATGAAAGTGATTATGAATCCAGCCATAGACATCTGATGAACCGAAACCAAGCACTTTTTTATATCAAGAGCATAAAGTTCTTGCTTTAGGATCAAGGTGCTCTCACTCTTCAATTTCAGCTCAAAATCTCCAACTCCAAGTACATAAGTATTCTGATTTCCTCCCATGTAAATAGGTTGTTGTCCTAGCCCCATGGGAGTGAAAGAACGAAAACTATCCTTGGTGTTTGTGACATGGTCGTAGCCCCCGAGTCAAGACACCAAGAGGCTCCCTTGGGGGTCAGCCAGTATAGACTCAAAAAACAAACATGTCAATTCCTTGTTGGTCCCTCGAGATTTGTTGAACCGAAAACTATTAACTATGTGGCCCACCTTCTTGCAAATAAATCAAGTTTGAGTCTCTTTCATTGCTCCTTTATTTCTAAAATAATTTCTTCCATTTTTTTTCTTAAATTTAAAAGAGGTTGGATATTTTACCATATGTATAACATCATTTGGAGTTTGCCTTGAATTCCTCATCTCTTCTTCTGATTTGATTGTAGTGATGAACTCCTCAACTTTTGGTGCCTTTCTTTTTGCAAAGAGGGAAGATATAAAAGTCTCCCATGAATTAGGAACTGAATTCATAAGATGAATCACTTGCATAGATTCATTGGGTTTCATGCCTGTGTCTGTCATGGAAAACAAAAGAATGTGTTTGCATCTCAGATTCCTCCTCTTCCAATTGGCATACTCGTCTTTGTTTTCTTGAGATGAGTTGTCAGTTGGATGACAAGGTCGATCCTCAAAGAGTACCTCATGCAAGTTTTCCTCATAAAGCACAAATTTGATTTTTCTTTTCTAAGAAGTAAAGTTGGTCCCATCAAACTTTTCAGCTTTCAAAATCTTTGAGATGAAAGTATGAGCAGCCATACCTTTCTATTCTCAAGCAAAGAAAAATAACAAAAGGCTCCTAATGACAACCAAGTAAAACCAGCTCTAATACCAATGAAAGAAATACCTATGTAATATTTTGCCAGGGAATACATTTTTTTTAATGATAATAATCACCCTTTTTTATTTATCACCTACAGATGGTCTTATTGCAATCAATAAATATTTCAAAATAAAACAACACAATAATAAAATAAAACTCAACCACTTGATGCCATTTATTCAACCTAATACTATTCTTGAGAATATAAAATAAAAGAGCAATAAAGTAAAAGAGAAGATGCCGCAGATTACCTCAACTGAGCTTATTACACCCCACACCAAGTCACCACATCCAACGGCGCGGGATCAACGGTCTAGCTTTAATCTTGAATCAGGAAAGCTAATTTCGGTCAAACTAGATAACCACCCTTAAATCTCTACAAAACCCTAATTCTAAAATAATTAGGCTCAAACCCTAATTTTTTCAACCCTTAAATTAACTCATGAGAGAGAGGGAGAGTCTCTAGGGTTGAGGCGTCCCCCTTAGGGTTTCTAGGAGAGAGAGTTAGAGAGAGAAAATCAGAGAGGAGAGAGAAAGGTGTGGCCCTAGGGAGGAGAGAGAGAGTTTATAGGGGAGAGAGAGGTGTGTATAGATGAGGAGAGCACCCCTATTTATAGTGAAATTTAGGTCTAGGGTTTCTTTAAGGTTTCCCATAGTTTACATCTTTCTTGAGATTAAATATAGACCGTTGATCAAGGTGACTTGTGGGGTGAGAGATAGAAGTCAGTCATTCCATAAATGGGCCATCAACATTATGGAAGGTGTATGGACCATTATCTCCCTTTCTTTAAAATATTTTCCCATCAATATATTTAAATAAATTAAATCTATCAAAGATATAGTGCATACCATAAAATTGCATATTCTATCTCATATTTTCCATAAGAATATTTCAATAATATCAAGTCAAGATATTCCTTCAATAATCAAGGTAAGATATGGTCAATATTTCCTAATAAGTATTTGACCATATGCTACAAGATATAGTTACCATATTTAATAAACTTGAACACAAAGCAATAAGAGAAGGTATCCAAGGGTGGGGCGTGCCACCCATGTATGATGGGCCCATGTGTACTATGTGCCCTTATGTATTTTTTAATAATATTTTAAAATTAAACAAAATAAATTTTAAAACATTATAACTTTGTAAATTAATAACTTTATTTTTATAAGTCCAAAAGTAAGAAATAAAATATCAAATGACTTATAAAAATTCAAATAATAAATCTAAAATAAAATGAACACAATTAAATAAATATAAAGGGAAGTGGATCCATATGGCTCAGGAATTCTATCACCGATCATGGGGTACTCCAATTTCAACTATGGACTACAGACCACACTTGTTTTATCAAATCGACCCAGCATTTCTCATGACCCACAGTCCAAGCATTGGCTTATTAGCGGGTCACCAAAATCTGCCTGATGAGTCAAGGGGTCACAATCCCAGTATATAGATTACAGGTCCTCCCTAAGAGATGAGTCAAGGTCACCACAATCTGATGCGACCACAACTCTATAGTGTATAGGGGTTTTTCTCTTACATGTATACGCTTCATCCAAAAGGTGGATAACTGGCTTTTTCGAACGATCTATCGATATGCATGCCGTGTGATAGATCATGGATGAGGTTTTGGCCCCCGGTCTCTGTAGGCCTACCATCACACACAAGGGTCACATAGTCCCTCGGCTCACTCATCTAGGCATAAGCTCCGACCTCATCAAGGGCTAACCCAAAAACCCTTTTCTGTTTATTCCTTATCCCAAGTACCTTGGGTTTTCCAACCGAATAGTCTAGATCGTCAAGCACAATCTGGTATCAGCAAACATCATTTGCTTAGTATGTTCCTCGAGGGACCACACTCCCACGGAGTTTATGTTCCACTATAATAAATGTTTTTCATTACACACTCATAAGGCCTTTAAAGGCCACATAAACCCAATAGGTGGTGGATAGGGTTTCAAGGCTGAGAGAGGGAGAGAGCTCAGAGAGGGAGATGACTGGTGGCCGGATTTGGGGATTTAGGGTTTGGGACCTCAATGTCGAATAGAGAGAGGGAGAGAGATGAGAGATCAAAGAGTGAGAAAGGCAGTTGAGTTGCGGACTTGCAGAGGCGTATTTGGAGATTCAAGGTTTGGGTTGGGTAAAAATGATGGGATATATTGAGTCGGGGACTTAAGTTTTATTGTTGATTAAGAAAAGGAAATTACAACATTAAAGATAATAAGAGAAGGCAGCAAAGCACCACCCCTAGCCAAATAGTCTATCAAAAAGTTTACTTCACGGTAAACATGGGTGAAAGAAACTGACATGGTTTCCACCAAATCCATAACATGCAAAGGGATCAGAGCTCCCAAGGGACCTTCCGCTCTTTTTAACACCATCTAATAACATTCAAATAATCCCCTTCAATCCAACAATTTCTACCAAGATTCCTCTCAGCCAAGATTTTCACCTCGCTCAGTAAAGCACTTAATTCAACAAAATTGGCAATTTTGACCCAATCGAACCGGCATAGGAAAAAAGGATATTACCGGAATAGTCATGCAAAACACCACCTATCCTAGATAGGCTCATATTACCCAAAGAACTAAACTTCACCCTTCAAATTACAAAGGTTAAAGATAGAGAGAGTTGTGAAGGGTGGATTTATTAATTTTGTAGTTTAATTTTTAAAAAAGTTACTTTTTGTGATATCTTCATCATTAAGTAAAGGTAATTTTATAAATATTACTACAGGACAAGGGGTACTACTTTTGTCATCTCTATAAAGGGTAAAGTTGAAATTTTTACTAAAAGACAAGGGCACTCTACGAATAAAAAATTCCAAGACACTAACTTCCAAAATGCCATCGTACTTTTATAAAAATTTCAAATTTGCTATTGTTTAATAGTTAAGTTATCTATTAAAATAATTTTTAAACAAAAAGTAATCATCTTTTTGATATATACACTCATTACAACCCCTTCTAATTTTAACATTTCTATTTTGAGGGGTTGTAATGGGTCGGGTATGGGGCATTGTTCACAAAATCGCCCAATCTAACCGCTAATCACCTGGTTAGATCGGAATTAGCCAGTGGTCAGTTCCGGTCTTTGGGCAGTTAGGGTGATCAACCGTTATTTAAAAAAAAAAAAATTTAAAAAATAAATATAAATTTTTAAAAATAAGAAAATTGATTTGTAATGCATTTTTAAATATTCTTTACATTTTGGTAAAGATTAAAAATTGTTTTGGTCATTAATACTCACTTTTATATTTTTCCATCTTTTTTAGTAAATTTTAAAATTAGCAATTGGAAAATATAAAATGGGTTAAAATCCATTTCTTTCATTAATTTTCAACTTCATTTGAATGTGTTTTGTTTTAATCATTCTTTATATGTTTTTTATAGTTTAGTAGATTTTTTTTTTTTTAAACATTTTTGGCCGTTAGGGACTTGCCCTGTTAGAATGGTTAAATCGGCCGATATACCGGTTAGGCTGGTTAAACTGCTTCTAGACCCATGTCCAATTAACCGCTCCCGTTCGATTTTGCAAACACTGGTATGGGGTGGGTTCAATGGTACCCAGATCCCGGACCAAATAATTTTCAGGCCCATTTTGTTGGACCCAGACTCTACCCACAACTCCAAATGTTGAACCCAAACCCTGACTTGTGCCGGGTATACCCGACGGGTCCCGGGTCGGGTCCAAGTCCATTGCCACCCCTACCCCCAAATGGTAGTCTTTTATACAACAAAATCATATTTGAATTTAAAAGAAAGGAAAATCCGAGCCTCATGGTGAGGTCTCTGACTCCATTCTCAGCAAAAGGTAGGGGCCAAATCCCCACTAACTTACCATTTTTTTTTTTTAGTTACCCAAAAAAATCCAAATATCTCAAGAAGTGATATTCCATAATTTTGGCTGCCATAGACTTAGATGACCCAAACGAACCAAAATATGTAAAACGCCTCATTTCCTGTCGTCGAAATGCTTATTGGCTAGAAACACGAGTCTGAAGCATGCAAAGCCCTATTGGCTAGAAACATGAATATGAAGCAGGCAAAGCCCAAACGACGACATGATATATGGCGTCTAACCTTAAACATACTCGAACAATGCATAATTCGAAATGGGCATAGGCACTAAGAACCGAGTGCCAACCAACTAAAGAGGTATATGAAAAACTTAAACTCGGCCATTTGAGGGCGCTAAATGGTAAGATAGAGAAATAGACCTTGAGAGAGAGAAAAACCCTAGGTCCCTTAGCAAACCTTAATCTCCTTAAAGTAAATTCTATTTTCTTAGACATTGAACATAAGACTAAACCCTAGCCTAGTCAGCCAAAATCCTTAACCTCTAGGGGCCGTTTGGATATCGGGAAATATATTGTCTGTGAAATATATTACTGGCGTAATACATTACTGCATAACATATTACCTGCAAATGGATTGTTACTATTTGGGTAGTGTTCAGATGCAACCTGAGAAATACATTGTTACTGTTTGACTATGTCGGGAATAAATATGGGAAATGCATTACCAATATTTTACCGGCACTTGCCAATAAACTATAATTTCATTCTTTTTTGTCACAAAATTCCACTAAAATGCTAAATTAAAGTCGTTATCACACTATTCCAAAAAGATTTTTTAATAATAACATTATCACCATTTCAAAAAGAATTTTTTTAAAAAGATTTTTTAATAATAACTTGTACCATTCTAAGTCATCATGACATCATTTCCTACTTATTTTGCATGCCTTTGGCAACATGATAACTCATTGAAATAATATGATTGGAATAACATGATTTTATTGTGACAAGCCTTATTTTTATTTATTTTTTTATAGAAGTCTTTCAAATGTCTCTCTATATAATTTCAAATAAACAATGAATTTATGATACCAAATTCAAAATCTTTATGGTACAAGTTAAACAATGGGAAGAAGTTTGACTAGTAAACTATAAGGTTTGGTAATTACAGTAGAAAATTTTGAGGCATTCAAGGCGAATAAGAAAGTATCTTATTTCAATTGAGCTTTTACTAATCTCTTATGAGGATTATGTTGTGTGAAATTTTTTATTATGATTGTGTTACGTAATTTCTCATTGATTACCAATTATTATTTTTGTTTTTATATGAGAGATTATTATGGCTCAAGAAGAGAGAGGGTAGGGCTTCCCAGTAAGAGAGGAAAAATGGCCTGTGGGTTGGCATTTTTTTAAGCAAGGAATAAGGCAGGGACACTCGTGAAAGATTTCCCAAGATTACCTATCACGACGCATAATAGATTTTTCATCTCTCACCGGGCGTAGTGGGTTTTGTGATTTTTGGGAAAATCTCGGGTAATCTCTTTCCATTTTCTTACAATTACATGTACCCAAACAGTATAAATATTATATTTCCTTGTAATCTATTGTCATGTAATAGATTTTCAGGTACCCAAATGGCCCCCTAGTTTCTAAAACCTAGGATTAGGAAAACCAAAACCCTAAAATTAGAATCTCACATCATGATAGTCCCTCTTGAATCCCTAAAACCCAAACTTTGGCATATTTCCAATTCTTCAACTTCGGTCAATTTTAAGAGAGAAGAAATAAGGCAAGTGGTGTAAAGGAAGCCACAGTCCTAATATGGGCGAAACTTTGGGTTTCGGGTGTCTTGAGCCAACAGGCCAAGGGGGGTAAGTGCACTATTTCTCTTACTTTTGATTTCTAGTTTTTTTAAGTCCATTTGCAGTAGTTTAGTTGTGCTTTTGGCATAAAAAATCAGCTAGCACTACCAGCAATTAGAGGCATTACCAAAAGTCGCTTCTGACTATGTCCCTCTGTTACTCAACACATATGGTTTTCCTTATGGGCCTTCATCCTTCAGATTTGAAATTTCCTGGTTGACTGACAAATCTTTAATTGAATTAGTTGAGAATTTTTGGAAAAAATACACAGGTTGATTGGTGGAAAGGCTTTCAACTATCAAGGAAACTTACACTTTTGAAATAGAAAATTCTTTGTTTGAAAAGAGACTCTTGGAGTAACCTTCGTTCGCAGCTAAAAGAGAGATTGAGGAGGAATTTAATAATATTCAATTTATAGGGAGGGGGGGGGGGGGGGGGGGGGGTGCAGGTGATCCTTCAAAGAACCACTTGTATTGCCTTATTCCGAGATCTCCTTAGACTAGAAGAGATCCATTGGAGACAGAGATCGAGGATCTAATGGCTTAAGGAGGGAGATAAAAACACTAAGTCCTTTCAGGCTATTACAAATGCAAGGAGAACAGGTAAATCTATTCAAAGTCTTAAAATCCAGGAGGTTGATTGTGAAAACTCTTTAGAAGTGGAAGCAATGCTTACTCGTCACTTCAAACAGTCATTTACCTCTGAAAAGGCCTTGAGTTTGTCCCTTGCTTATGTACCTTTTGTTAGACTCCCTTTAGAAAAGGTTATTTGGTTGGAAAGAAAATTTGAATTGGATGAGATCAAGGAGGCAGTTTTTAGGTTAGGTAGAGATAAAACCCCGGGTCCAAATGGCTTCCCCTTAGCCTTTTTCCAAACCTTCTGGGACCTCTTAAAAGATGATCTGTTTAGTTTGATGGAGGAGTTCTATTGGAAAGGAAGGATTAATATAGCCATGAACTCTACTTTCATTGCGCTAATCCAAAAAAGTTAGTTATTCAAGAGGTGAAATATATATGGCCAATTAGCTTCCTGGGCAGTTTGTATAAAATTATAGCCAAGGTTTTAGCTAATAAGCTTCGTCAAGTCTTACACTTGGTTGTTCAAAGGCCACAATCAACCTTTTTGAAAGAGAAACAGATTATGGATAGTATTTTGGTGGCTCAAGAATGTGTTCACTCAAGGATCAAGGATAGAAAGCCGGGGGTAATTTGTAAGTTGGACTTTGAAAGAGCATATGATAAGTGGATTGGAAGGTGCTACAGAGCATAATGGGTGGTATGGGCTTTAGGTCTGACTGGAGGCTGTGGAGAAAAGGTTGCTTGAGTTCCACTCATTTTTCATTGTTGATAAATGGAAATGCCACTAGTTTCTTTAAAGCTTCTCGAGGCCTCAGACAATGGGACACTCTATCACCATTCCTATATACTTTGATGACTGAATGTTTCAATGTCATGTTCAAGGGAGTTACTCCCAAGGAATATATTTCTGGTGTGAAAATTGGAAATAGAGGCCTTACGGTATCCCATTTGCAATATGCAAATGATACCATTATATTTTGTGATCCGTCTAATAGAGAAGACATTAATCTTTGGATTTTTTTTAAATGGATAGAAATGGCAACAAGTTTGAAAATCAATCTAAGCAAGACTAAGCTTATTGGCATAGGATGTCAAGATAGTTTGGTGGATAGGCTGGCGAAGCTTTTGGGTTGTGGTACAAAAAATTTTCCTTGCAATTACTTGGGCATTCTTTTAGTGTATACTAAACCTTCAAAAGCAATTTGGGACCCAATTATTGAAAGATTTTAGAAAAAGTTGGACCTATGGAAAGCTAAGATCCTTTCTTTGGGAGGAAGATACACTTTAATCACGTCCACCTTGTCCAATCTTTCAGTATACTTTATCTCCGTATTTCGTATGCCTATGCAAATTGTCAAACGTCTTGAGAGATTAATGAAAAAATTTCTATGGGGGGATGTGGACAGAGATAAGAAACTTTATCTAGTGAAATGGGAAACAATTTGCAATTCGGTTAGGGAAGGAGGCTTAGGTATTAAAAGATTGAATTTCATGGACTCCAATTTATTGACAAAGTGGTGGTGGATGATACATTCTCAGCAAAACGCCTTTTGAGTATAGGTTCTGAGAGATAAATATGGAGAAGATACCCTCACAGGACTTATTAAGAGTCCAAGAAATAAATCTAATTTTTCCTTCTTATAGAGATGCATTGATCATTGTAGACAAACTTATTTGAACCACATCATGAAGGCGGTTGGTGATGGAGATAAAAAACTCTTTTGGTTTGATAGCTGGTTGGGGGATGAGCCTTTGAGACTCCAATATCCAGAGGTCTTTACTAAAGTTTTGAACCCCTTAGCTACTGTAAAAGTGACAAGTGGGAGTATTTTTACTAACATTGTTTGGTCTTTACATTGTAGGTACAGGAGGGTCTCTGATTCTTTTAATGATGCCTTTCAAATCTTCTTGAATTGGCTGAAGGATGTATTCATTTCACCCAATGAAGTTGACTCTATTGTTTGGGAATGCACGAAGTCTGGGGATTTTGCAGTGAAATCAACTTACTATCGTGCATCAGATCCCTAATTGCGAATGACTAGAAAGATCAATGTCCCCACAAAAATTCAAATGTTCTTATGAATCCTTTGTTAAGAACGTCTGACAGCAGTTGACAATCTAAGGAGAAGGGGCCTCAATATTGTCAATGCTTGTATTTTATCCAAAGCTAACAATAAAAGTGTTCCTCATCTTTTCATGGAGTGCCCCTTTGCTTTGAACCTGTGGAGCTAGGCCCGTCAATTGTTCAACCTTCAAGTACTCATACTAAGAAATGCTAGATCTCTTTTTGAAGAGTGGATAACACCAGGGATCTCTAAGATACGTATTACTCTATCAATTTTGGTGAGCGTGCTTTGGGGAATTTGGAAAGAACGAAATAGAAGAGTCTTTCAGGGAGTTGTGTTAGAAGAATCTATCCTTAAATCAAATATCTTATCATTGGTTGCACATTGGTTTTCTACAAATAAGGATTATGCAGGTATTTCCACAAGCTTTATTATAATACATCCTTTTGAAGTAGCTAATCTGCATAGCTATAAAGCAATCCGACTAGCAGTATGGATCCCTCCTCCTTCAAACACCTATAAACTCAACTTTGATAGCAGTTCCTTTGGAAATCCAAGAATAGCGGGTTTTGGGGGGCTTATTAAATATCATCTTGGGAAGATCCTATTGTCTTACTCTGATCCTTGTGGTAATACAACAATCCTGAAGCAGAAGCTAGATGTCTATTGGAGGGAATTAAATTTCTTTTAAAATTTTATTGAGGAAAGGTTATTGAAGGGGATTCAACGAATTTTATAGCATGGTATAAAAGAGAAGCGTGAGTTCCTTGGAGACTCTCTTTCATTTTTCATGAAATTGGTGACATTCTTCAATCACTTGAAGTTGAAATACTCTCCTTTGTTACCGTGAAGCAAAAGCTGAAGCTGATTCTTTAGCCAAGGGAGGTGCCTTTCAATCCTCATTGGTGATTACCAATTTCGTGTGATGTACTTTTATGTATTTTGTTCCCCTTGTAGCTTCACTAGTTTATAGTTAATAAAAGTCGTACATTAATATTAAAAAAAAAAACCTAATCTATTAAGATTGGCTTTTCTTCTTCAAAAAGTAATTCAACGGACCCTACAATCTCTACTGATTTTCATATTTTAACTAGTTGGAGCACAGTTTAGAGAGGGTTCTCCACAATGAACTCTTTCGGATTTGGGTACAAATAAAAATTAAACCTAGAAAGAGTTTTTTTTCTAAAAAAATATGATTTTTCCCAAGTGAGGAAAAGGCCTCATAGCCAAAACTTATTGCCGAGAACGATATGGAAATTAGTCCAAAAGACCCAGAAAACTAGCAAATAAAGAGAACATCTAGTTGTTATTAAAAGAACCTAGGTTGAAGAAATGATTTCATATTTTATCCACAAAGCATGCATTGGAAAAACCCAAGGCTAAAGCAATGGTCCTCAAAGCAACAAACTTGAAAAACAATCCACTAAAAAAACTCTTAAAATATTGCAGATGAATAGCTTGCATTTTTTTTGTAATTAAGGAAATTAGAAAACAAACCCTAAAAAAATTGACCAAGTTGAAGAAGAAACACTAACCATGTCATGTACGTGAGCAAGGCTAGAACTGAATGTGGCAAGGTTGCATATAGGTGTCGGGCCATAGAGGAGAAAGAGGAGTCTTTCATGGGAAGTGGTTATTCGGTTCCGGCTGAAGCAGTCAAAGTAAGAATTATTTTGCGGCCTTCTTTGTTATTAGGAGTTGTTGCTGTTATTTAAGATTTATATTGCACTTCTTTAGGAGTTGTTGCTATTGTTTAGGATCTTTGTTAGATTAGCACTTATTTAAAGTTGTGTTTTGAATGAATAAAGCTTGGGATTAATTACAGCATTGTGGTGTTTTACCGGAGGCTAGTGGGTTCCCTCGAATCAACCCAACTCTATTTCTTTCCTTATTTTCTGTAGTCTATAGGGAAGGAAAAAGGTACCTTGTATGTACCAAAGTGGAATCAGAGCTCAGGGATATATCAACGGGTGGAGCAATTGGAGAAAGCCATGTACATTTTCATCTGATCAAAATGAGATGATGAACAAAATGACTGAAATGTTTGACAAATTGAATAGCCAGATGAACCAAATAGCTGACCAATCCAATCGAGAAAGTGGTAAAAACTCACTTAACAGAGCTAATGGAGGACGGGGTAATGGCGGTGGCAGCTATCACCACAGCGGGTCTTCATCATCTTATGCTTCTAAACTAGTGAAATTGGATTTTCCTCGCTTCAATAGCGGAGAAGATCCCACTAGTTGGCTCTGCAGGGCAGAGCAATTTTTTCAATTTCAAGGGACCCCGATAGCTAATCAAGTATCTTTGGCATCATTTCACCTTGAAGGCGATGCTCAGTTGTGGTTCCAACCGCTGAAACAAGAATCATCCTCCATAACTTGGGACGAGTTCAAAGAAGCACTCAATTCTCGTTACCGCCCCAGCCAATTCTGTGATTTCTTTGGTGAACTCACCAAACTACGACAAATTGGCTCAGTGCGAGATTACCATAACTAGTTTGAACAACTTCTGTCCAAGGTTGGGCTTCTCTCACAAGCTCGACAGGTCAGTTGTTTCAAAAGTGGGCAGCGCGAATCCATCAAAACCGATGTATAGGCTAAACAACCCACATCTCTATCAGCTGCAATTGGATTGGCAAGATTGTATGAAGCAAGGAACTTGTCCCAATGAAGGGCAAACCCGCCAGCTCCGAGGCACGGATCTCAGCCTGATCAACTGCTCAACCGTCCACCTGCTATACCAGTAAAGAGACTGTCCCCGGCAGAGTTGCAAGAATGTAGAAACAAAGGGCTTTGTTACAATTATAACAAAAAATTCATCCTGGGACATCGTTGCAAAAAGCTGTTTGTTATCGAAGCTTGCTTGGATGAAGTTGATGGAGGTGTTGTCATGGAAGAAGAATCAGCTGAAGAGCTTTTTGGCAGAAAGACCAGAGATCTATCTTCATGCCATCTCCGGAACCCGTGCACCTAAAACAATGACGATTAAAGGCAAACTAAGACAAGCAATCATTACTATCCTAGTTGATTCTGGCAGTACTCACAATTTGTGAGTGAGAAATTGGCTGAAAAGGTGGGATTACAACCAGTTTTTGGTGGTCAATTGGAAGTAATGGTGGCATCTAGAGAAAGACTTGCTAGTCCAGATAAGTGTACCAACATCCAACTTAATCTACAAGGGGTTTCTATCATTGCTGATTTTATTTACTACCATTACAAGGCTACGATGTGGTATTGGAGACTCAGTGGCTTTGTACACTGGGGCCCATTGTATGGGACTTTGCCGAGTTACAGATGAAATTTTACATTGAAAGAAAAGAGGTGGCATTGAAAGGCTTGTCTGTACCAAATAATGAAGTGGTAAGCTATTGGAACGTCTGGCTCAAAAGAAAAAAGGTGTTTTGTTACAACTGTTTTCCTTGGGGGCCCCACAACTTCAGACCACTAGCTCTCCTGTCTCTGCAGATTTGCAGCAACTTCTTGATAAATATAACAGAGTGTTCAGTGAACATAAGAGCCTACCACCTCCACACATCCATGATCATAAAATTCCTCTACTGCCTGGAAAAAGCCCAATCCGTGTAAAACCATATCGATATCCACATCATCAAAAGGTGGAAATTGAAAAATTAGTAACAGAGATGCTATCTTCAGGAGTAATTCGTCCAAGCAATAGTCCCTATTCATCACCGGTCATCTTAGTACAGAAACGTGACGGCTCGTGGCGAATTTGTGTCGACTATAGGGCTTTGAATAAAATTACAATTAAGGATAAATTTCTCATTCCATTGATTGATGAACTTCTGGACGAATTGAATGACACACAATATTTTTCGAAAATCTTTGCTCAAGTTATCATCAAATTCGAGTGTTTCCAAGGGATGTGGAGAAGACAACATTCCGAACACATCACGGCCACTATGAATTCATGATAATGCCCTTTGGTCTCACCAACGTACCTTCTACTTTTCAAGCTCTCATG
This sequence comes from Amborella trichopoda, assembly GCF_054954075.1. Taxonomy (NCBI): domain Eukaryota; kingdom Viridiplantae; phylum Streptophyta; class Magnoliopsida; order Amborellales; family Amborellaceae; genus Amborella; species Amborella trichopoda. The sequence goes on from NC_142339.1 coordinate 17,655,403, forward strand.
GACAAGGTATTTAAACAATATTTGAGAAAATTTATCCTTGTCTTTTTTGACGACATTTTAGTTTACAACAAGACTTGGGTGGAACATATGAAACACTTATGAGTGTATTCTCTCGATTTTAAAAACTCACCAGTTGTTTGTAAAGCTTGAAAAATGTCAATTTGGCCAAAAGGAAGTTAAGTACCTTGACCACACATCATAACCAATGCAGGCGTGGCAGTGGACCCAGACAAAATAACTGCTATGTTGGGATGCCCGAAACCCATGACGCCTAAAGCCTTGTTTGGATTCCTAGGGTTGACCAGCTATTACAGAAAATTTATCCAAGAATACGGCAAAATAGCCACCCCCTCACTAAAATGCTTAAGAAGAATTCCTTCTTATGGACTCCACAAGTTAAGGAAGCATTCCAACGACTCAAGAAAGCAATGACATGTGTACCGGTCTTAGCTCTTCCAGATTTTTCAAAACAAATTCATTATCGAATGCGATGCTTCTGGTTCAGGGATTGGCATCGTTTTAATGCAAGAAAGACCCATCACATTCTTTAGTCATGCCTTGCAAGGAAATCATCTCATGTTTTTTGCATATGAGAAAGAAATCTTGGCCCTCGTATTAGCAGTCTAGAAGTGGCGACCATAGCTTCTGAGAGGGCAGTTTATAGTACGCACTGATCACCAAAGCCTCAAGCACTTGTGGGCTCAGAAAATCACGATGGTAGCACAACAGCGATGGATTTACAAATTGATGGGCTTTGATTTTGTCAGAGAATATAAAAGTGGAAAAGAAAATACGGTAGCAGATGCACTTTCAGGCAGGGAAGGAGTAAGCCAAGGAGAAATTATAGCCCTTTCTCGCCCTCTACCTAACTAGGTAGACGCACTCAAGGAAGAAATAGGGAAAATTCCAACTCTTCAATGGCTAGTACAGCTTGTCAAGGAAGGGGAAGCTGTTGAGCCCTAGAAAATCCAAGATGAAATTTTGTTTTTCAAAAACAAAATTTATTTGACAAACAACTCTCCTGTGGTTGATGATATAATCAAACTGTTTCATGGAAGCACGCATGAAGGATGTCAAAAAACTCTCCACCACATCCGTTCCAATTTCTACTGGATGGACATACGTCAAAAGATCAAGGACCACATTAAACAGTGTGACATTTGCCAGCGTCACAAGGTGGAGCAACTCGCCCCTACTGGAATCCTTCAGCCGCTACCCATACCAAACCAGATTTGGGAAGATATTGAGATGGACTTCATCGATGGGCTACCAAATTCAAAAGGGTCATCTACCATATTGGTGGTAGTAGATCGACTATCTAAATATGCACACTTTACAGCTATAACCCATCCCTATACAACTGTAAGTATTGCTCAAATTTTTTGAGCAGATTTTTTATTTGCATGGAATGCCTAGATCAATTGTGTGTGACCGAGATCCGGTTTTTACGAGTCTTTTTTGGCAAGAATTGTTCCGATTGACCGGAGCAGATTTTAATTTCAGTTCAACATATCATCCCCAAACTGACGGACAAAGTGAAGTAGTGAATGTACCTCCACTATTTTACTAGCTCTCAACCAAAACACTGGGCCAAGTGGCTAACGTGGGCAGAATTTTGCTACAATACAGCTGGCATTCAACCATCAAATGTACATATGGGCGAGCCCCACCCACTCTTCTAGGCTATGTACCAGGAACAGCCAAGGTCGCTGCAGTGGAACAATAATTATGTAATCAAGACAAGGTTATCAAGGATTTGAAAGACCAAATCAAAGAGATACAAGCTAGGATGAAATGCGTCTACGACAGCAAGCACCAAGAGAGAGAATTTTCAATTGGATATATGGTGTATCTGAAGTTGCAACCGCATCGGCAATTATCTGTGGCCATGAAACAGAATTTGAAACTATCTCCAAAATATTACGGTCCCTTCAAGATCTTAAAGAGAATTGCAGTTGTGGCTTACAAATTGGAATTGCCACCCAACTCTCGAATTCATCCAGTTTTCCATGTTTCTCTCCTTAAAAAGCAAATTGGGATGAATACTACTGTTCAAACTCAAATTCCCTTGATCAGAGAGGGTGATGAGGCGCTGATTGCTAAACCTCAAGCAATACTCGATCGTAGAACAAGAAAGAAGAATCAAGAACTACTGGTCCATTGGCAAGGGCTCTCACCGGCAGAAGCCACGTGGAAAGATCTTAGTTTTATGAAACAACAATTTATAGAACTTGCCCTTGAGGACAAGGGCGAAATTTAAGAGGGGAGGAGTTGTTATATACGTGGGCAAGGCTGCAACTAAACGTAGCAAGGTTGCATACAGGTGTCAGGCCAAAGAGGAGAAAGAGGAGTCTTTCATGGGAAGTGGTTATTCGGTTCCGGCTGAAGCAGTCAAGTTGACAAAGTTATGAATATTTTCGGTTTTCTTTGTTATTAAGAGTTTTTGCTGTTATTTAGGATTTTTGTTGCACTTCTTTAGGAGTTGTTGCTGTTGTTTAGGATTTCTGATAGGTTAGCACTTATTTAAAATTGTGTTTTGATTGAATAAAGCATGGGATTAATTACAGCACTGTGGTGTGTTACCGGAGGCTAGTGGGTTCCCTCGAATCAACCCAACTCTATTTCTTTCCTTATTTTCTGCAGTCATCACCATAGGGAAGGAAAAAGGTACCTTGTCTGTACCAAACCACTTATCAAGAGGTGCACCTATGATAGAGAAACCCTATATAGAGAAGATAGAGTTACACAACGAGTGGAGTTTAAGGAGAAATGGACAGACGTTTGTTAGAGAGAAGTGAATTCTAAGTTGGAAAACTCATGTCTTAGTTGGGCCCGGGCTTAATTGGTTAGCGCTTGACGAATTGCAATGCTACGTCCTAGGCTCAATTCCTACCAAGGGTAGAGCCCCTCTCCCCACCAACTCACCCAAAAAAGAAAAAAAAAACCTCATGTCTCGATTGTAGTCCTGAGAAAGAGAATCACGGATTGAAGGGCAGTAAATCAAGGATTGAAGGGCAGTAAGCGCATTTCTAGGGTGTCATGGTTCAATAACGGAAAGCAATGGTTGGAGAAGGGAGACACATGTTGGAAAAGCAAGGTTCCCTTCTTAAAAAAAACAACCATTATAATGGAGGGAAAGCTGTTACGCAATCTAACAACCGAATGTAAGATAAAAATATCCCCGAGGGTTATCACATCCAGTTGATTCATTCTTGAATGGTCACAGTGAGAGAGGAAGTGCACCCACGAGCACAGTAACACCACAAAGTAATCCTCTCTCATTATCGCCTTCCTGCATGGTGATACCACCCATGACCATACTTAAATATCTTCATATATATCCGATTGTAATAATGGAAAAATAAATAAGGGAAAGCTTTCTATGTTCCCCCTACAACATAGAAGTTCTATCTTCCCCCTTGTCCAACCGTCCATTTTTTAATGAAGGGCTAAGATTGCCCCAATCACAATGTCACATCTCTATACTATTTTATTTTCAATTCTTTTCTATAAACTATTTTGACACCAAATTTTGGATGTCCATTCCCCTATTAAACTCGCACTAACGAAAAATATAAAAAAATATTTTCAATAAAATAAAATGATCAAAATACCCCTGAAAGTTTCAAGGGGTATTTTGGTCATTATTTTTATCGAAAAATTATTGTTAATATTTTCTATAGGTGCGCCCCAATGAGAATATGGCACGTATCAAATTTCATATTAAAATAAATTGTATTAAAAAAACTAAAAGAAAAACACTTTGAGACGTCGGATCTAAGATCCAACGGTGAGTGGCTCTGATGATAAAAAAAGACAGCTGGATGGTAGGGGAGAACTTCTATGTTGTAGGGGGAATATAGAAAGCTTTCTCAAGAAATAAACTCTACACACTATCTGTGGGCAAGCTTTCTATGCTTCCCTTACAATATAAAACTTATATACTTTCTTTTATCCAACCGTCCATTCTAAATGAATGGTTGAGATGGTCTCAATTACAATGTCATGTCTCTACACTATTTTATTTTTAATATTTTTTTTACAAACTATTTAGACATTAAATTTTGGGCGTCCACTCTTCTCTTAAACTCTCACGAGTAAGAAATGTAAAAATATATTTCTAATAAAATAAAATGATCAAAATATCCGTAAAAATTTCAATAGGTATTTTGGTTATTATTTTATTGAAAAATTCTTTTTTATAGTTTTTTAGTTGTGCTCCATTGAGAATATGTGTCACACTAAATTTAATATTCACATGATTTTTAGATCAAACGGTGAGTCGGTCAGGTGATCTAAATTGAACGAGTGGATGAGGGGGAAGTATATATATGCTATACTATAGGGAAAGTATACAAACCTTTCCCAGCTTAAACCCTTTATCCACCCGTTGACGGCACTTGGGTAAACGCCTTACCCACGGTTTGGCCGAAATCTCACCAATGTCGAGGACCGAAATTTCGTTCCTTCTTTGCTTCATCGGGGCATTCGTTCATGGCTGCGCTCAGAATCCCAGTTTGGGTACAGCTCGTGTGGTTTTCCAGGTCCTGCCATTTCTTTCATTTATTCATGCGCTTCTGCTTCCATGGATTAGATCATCTTTGTCAGGGATTTTTTTGGTTCTTGCTCTCATATTACTCTAAATTTAGCTTTAGTACGGAAATACATTGTGCTTTTATTTGAAAAATCGACTGATGAAATGATTAATATATTTAAATTAGAGACAATGGAAGAGACCAGACTGAGAAGATCTTACTTTTGCAATGGATCGGTGGAATGATAATGTGCATAATTTGTCATTAAAAATGAAAAAGCTCCCAATTATTATTCACCTCAGAGTGATCGGCACCTTTTTGTGCTGATTGAGTGCTACATGTTTCTATTATTATACGTATACAGACCAACTAAAGTGGATTTCATATTCTTCTTCCCTTTGTTGGATTATTTGGGAATTATTAAATTATTTGATACAAATTCAGACTATCCAGAGTCTGTATTCCAGACAATTTTGCTACAATTTGATTGTTCTTGTTGTTTGTAGTATTGGGCTTTTGAGATAAAGTTTTAATTTTTAATATTTACCATGCAGACCAATTATGGCGATATCGAATTCGGGTTCTATCCACATGTTGCCCCCAAAACAGTGGAACACATTTTTAAGCTTGTAAAATTGGGTTGCTTTAATACCAATTATTTTTTCAGAGTAAGGCCTTTTCTAACTTTTTGGTATATTTTATTTGCCCTTTTAGTCATTCTTTTGAATGTTTGGTGTTTTAGTTCTATGATTATCATCATATGCCCCCTTTCCATTGTCTATTTATGTTATTTTCTATTTCTGGTAGGTGATTAATATAGATTTTGTGAGTTGTGTGGGTTGTCTATATTAGTTGTGTATTATAAGTCTTGGTCTCTTCTCCTATTCATAGATGTTGTATGACTCTTTGAAAGACAATAAAGAATAGTTTTTCTGGAGACACGATTTCCCTTGAAAAATGGAACCAAACCATGCAATACATGCAGGAACATATCATTTGGTATCAGAGCGAGCAAAGAACATCACGGATTTATATAGAGTTGGCCCGATTAGGAACGGAGGAGTTGCATATACCGGCAAAAAAGGTTGATCTTCATGATCAAACCTTGGGATAGTTAGTCCATCATCAAAAGGCAATGGATAAATCGTTAAGACACATATTGGACACTTCAAAACTAGGTTTTGGATATGAGGGTGTGGCGCTAGAAAATGCAAGACTAGGGGGAATGACCATCCAAGCACTGACTATTTGGGTGGAGTTCCAAATATTTGAAGGGAAGGATGCTGTTGACTGTGTGTTTAGGGCTGAGCAGTTCAAGATCAACCAAATTTCCAATGAACAAATGGTTTTATTAGCCGCAGTGCCTCTCACGGGATATGTGATTCCATGATTTCAATGGATGCAGAAGATGGTTGGGGAGATGAGTTAGCCTAATGTGCACACGCACTTTCTGCATGATTTAGATCACATGAGCAGGCCTATCATGGAGGAGCACTTTCTAAGCTTCAACAGGCCAAATTGTTATGCAAGTATCAAAGCAGATTTGAACGATGGGCCAATTGAGGTTTATTAGAACCCTTCTTGGTTAGTTGTTCCACATCAGGTTTGAAAGAGGAATTAGAGGTGGGGGTTCAGATTCTATGACTTATAATGCTAATTCATGCTTTTGAACTAGCCAAGTTGCAAGAAGAAATGTGGCACCCGTGATGCAGACCAAATCTAGGGCTGCGGAAAAGTGAAAAAAGGAGCTACGCTTTAATTGCAGTGTCCAATTTGTTCCTTGGCACGAATGCTAGGTGCCACTAGCGATGATCATGGGATTTGAAGATGACTAATCTGAAAATGATTCAACGTAGGAGACATACACTGCATCAATCCATGTGATGACTGATTCTCTCTAACCGCATACCATGCACATTTTTGGAATGGTTAAAAAGACTTCTGGCCCCATCTTACTCGATTCGGGACGTACACACAGCTTAATTAATCTTGGACTAGCAAAACAGTTGGGTTTGAAGATCTTAGATGAAGCAACTATGATGTAATGGTTGCCGATGGAGGTAAACTTTCTAGTCAAGGTATGTGCTGCAAGCTTTCAATTACATCATGAAAATCTTGTTGCGAAGCTGATTGTTATGTACGGCCTCTGGAGGTCTATGATGTAGTTTTGGGAGCCCAATGGCTAGAATGTGATTTAATTATGGAGGAGAAATAAGTGGAATTTCTCAATCCTTCGAATGTAATTTAATTATGGAGGAGAAAATCACGGCCTATACAGCTCTAGGAAGATTGGAATGGAGATGGTCAATAGTCATATGTGCATGCTGCACAACACAGTGTCAAAGGCCTGGCACCACACAGGCCGGAGCATGGAGCGCAACACACTCATCATGGTGCACCGCGACGCTAACCGAGGCCCTGCACTGCACGAGCCGGTGGGATGCGCGTGTGAGGCACACCTGAACGCATAGCTGTGCAGCAATGGTGTGAAGGCACACAGCACAGCGCACCGTGTTGGTGCGTGGAGCAAGGCAGACCCCTCGTGGTGCACCGTGGTGCTCACCAAGGACCAGCACCGCATGGGTTGGTGGGATGTGCATGCCAGGTAAACCCCCACACACGGGTTGGTGCAGTCATTGTGCAAAGACACACCACACAGTGCGCCATATTGAAGGCCTCACACTGCACAGGCCAACGCGTGGGGCATGGCACACCCCTCAAATATAGTGTGCACATTAAGTTATGCACATTAGAGCATACCAGGGATTTGAGAAACTAGATGGAGGACTTATTAGTTGTCTTGAATGATAACACTGATGTTTCGAGGAATCGAAAGGGCATCCTCCTTCTTGTAGCAATAACCACCCAATCTAATTGGATCTAGGGAGTAAGCCCACTAATGTATGACCTTATTGGTATTGCTATTTTGAAAAGAGCAAAATTGAAAAAAATTTGTGGGAAATGATGGAGTAAGGAGTGATTTGACTGAGTCTTAATCCTTATTCGTCATCTATCTTGCTTGTACAAAACGGCAACACTTGGACAATGTGTTTTGATGAGAGGGCCATAAAAAAAATTACAATAAAGGCAAAGTTTCCCATTCCCATTGTTATAAACTTCTCGATGAACTCCATGGAGCTCGACATTTCTCCAAACTTGACCCCTGATTTGCATTAGAGATGTAGACGTTCCAAAAATAGCATTACAGACTGACAAAGGACACTTTGAATTCGTAGTGATGCCTTTTGAGCTCACCAACCACTTGTAGACTTTCTAATGCTGAATGAATGAATGACAATTTTCAATTGTGCTAGGAAATTTATATTGATATTCTCCAATGAAATTTTTAGTATGTAGTGCGAGTCATAGTTACCTGAAGTGATTCGGAAACCGAATTGATTAAGGAATCTGAAGCACAGAATCGCCTCCGGTTGGAAGATTCCTATTTTTGGAATTGATATGAGTACAAGAGGAATCGTGGGTGACGACATTCCTTATTTTAGGAATGCAGATTCGACCTAAATAGATTCCTAGCTCTTTGGAATCGAGTTTTCAACCTAGTTGGATTCGAGATTCCTTCATTTATGTAATTGAGATTCCTTCATTTTATGGAATTGAGATTCCGATATCTTTGGAATCGAGAGAGAACTGAGAGGGAAGCAATACATGTCTCAATGCCATTCATTGGCTGACATGCCATACATGCACATTTACAGTATTTTGTTGTATTATTTCTAACATCTTGGAGTTGCAATCTATCCATTGGATCAATACAATGCATACTTAAAGAATTAAGTGGCGAGAGTGGACCACCACTTTGGTTTCTATTGGTCATTTTATGCTAAAAAAAGATGACTACACCTTGTAGCTTGAGATTGTGTGTCTAGCTCGAGTAGTTTGATTTCTTGAAAACTTCTAAACATCACTTCTCAAAAAAAAGCAAAAAGATAACCAAAAAGAGGGGAACGGCGGGGGTGTGGGGCAGGTAAATGTGGAAACGAGTTTCAATAACCAATTGCAGAATCGAGAATTAGTAAATATTGGAAACAAGATTCTATAAGTGTTGGGGTTGAGATTCATAAAATAAAGAATCAAGATTCCAGACTTCACGGAAACGAGTTCCGTGAAGATTCCTAATCGGAATCATGGAATTGGGCTTCCGAATCAGAATGGCGACCTTCTGTGAGAGATTCAGGTAACTATGGTGTGAGTTAAGAGGAGCATGTAGGTCATGTTAGGCATGCCTTGTAAATTCTGAAGAACAACTGTTTGCATGTGAAGAAATTGGAACGTTCTTTTGCTATGAGCGGAATTGATTATTTGGGTCATGTGATTTTTAGATGGACTCAACGACGTCCCTGAGAAGAAGATTGAGTGCATGGAAAACATCAAGTGCCCAAAAGTATCGAACGCTTTTGAAAGAATTTCATGGATTAGCAAGTTATTTTGGAAATTCATCCAGAATTATGGCAAGATAAGTGCAGCATTGACAACCTTGTTGAAGAAAGATTCCTTCATTTGGTTCCTGATGTGCAGCTTCTTTGTCGAATTAAAAGGGGCACTACTGTTGGCTATACCTGATCTTGGTAAATTTTTTGTTATAGAATTTCACGCTTTGGGTGTGGGAATATGCCGTGTGTCAAGAAGTTTGTCCAGTAGCCTAAACCATTAAGGCTTCATCGGATTGGAATTTACAGCTTCCCAAATATGGAAGGGAAATGTTGGCGATGGTAGATGCAGTGCACGAATTGCGGCCTTATTTATTGCGGCATCCATTTCATTATTCGGATTGACCATCAAAGTTTGAAGTAATTATTATAGCTGTAAATCATTTCCAAAGCTGAACAGAAATGGCTTGCTAAGTTAATGGGTATGACTAAGAAATTGAGTACCAGAAGGGGACTGAAAATGCTGTTGCAGAAGCCTTCTTTCAGACATATTATGATGCTAGCAGTTCTTTTTTGGAATTGGTCTGATGATATTAAATCTTCTTATATGACTGAAGATTTTTTACAGAAAATCATCTCTCAAGTGGCATGTGTTGACAGTGGTTAGGGCATTATTCGTTACATGATGGATTTTTGAAATACAAAGGGTGAGTAGCTATTAGCTTCCAAAGATCAACTCTGAAAACGTAAAATTGACTCTGAAACAAGATGTAGTTGCATGGTTCTGCCATTGTTGGTCATTCTAGGTACAACATGACTTAGAAGAGCGTCAATCGAACTTTCTGCTGACATGAATGGACATCCATCGCTATGTGGCTGAATGGCGATGTATGTCAAGAAATAAGGGTGAAAATATGAGTTGTCTGAGGTCAACAAGGGTGAAAATATGAGTTGTTCGGGTCTGCTGCAGCCATGGCTGATACCAACTAGAGTCTTGACAACTTCAACTTCAAAAAAAAAAAACTAGAGTCTGGACAGAGATCTCCATGGATTTCATGGAAGGATTACTGTTATGTCGAGGGAAAAATGCAATCTTCATCATTGTGGACCAATTGTCCAAATATGCCCATTTTTTATCATTCTCTCATCCATATTCGGTGCTACAATAGTTGAGGTTTTTGTTAACAGCATCTTCAAGACGCACGTTATGCCTTTGTCCACAGTAGGTGACTGCGACCCAGTCTTTAGTAGTTCATTTCGGAAGGAATTCTGGAAAATGCAGGGTATGCAGCTCAATGTGGACACTACATTTGATCCATTGAAGGACAAGCTGAAGTGGTTAATCATTGTTTAGAAACATAGTTGAGACACTTTACAGGTGCTCGTCCTCAGCGGCGGGTCCATTGGCTTCCTTGGGCTGACTCATGGTACAAGACCACATAGCATGAAGCTGCCACAATGACCTGTATGAGGTTGTTTGTGGGCAGTCTCCGTGCATTCTATTGGCATTATACACCGGGTGACTTTCTTGTTCATCAGGTAGATGTGAAGCTCTACGAACGGGATGAGCTTCTCCAAGTTTTGAAGGAGAACCTGCCGGGACAAAACTAAATGAAATCTCAAGGCAAGAAAAATAAAACAGAAGTTGAATGTCAGATTAGAGATTGGGCGTCTTTGCGTATACAACAATATCAACAATCATCGGTCACATTCACAGGTTTATGAAATTTTCATCATGATTCTATGGATCCTTCGAAGTGATTGAGCATGTGGGGCCAGTTGCTTATCGCTTTCATCTGTTAGAAGGTGCACAACTGCACTTCTTTTTTCATGTCTCCTACTTAAAAAGAAGATGCTTGTGTGGCATTGGTGTGCGAATCACCAGAAATTACTGATGATGGAGCTTTACATGCATTGTCGCAGTCTATATTGGATTGATGAGGGAACCAGGCAATGACTCAGGATCTGATATGTGGATGGATGCTCCACCCGAAGATGCCACATGGGAGGATCAATACAATTGTGCAGTGGGTTTTCCTGATTCCAATCTTTGAGAACAAGGATTTGGTTGAGGAGGGAAATGACAAGCCCCCTTTCTATTCTTTCTATTAATGTTATTTTCTATTTTTAGTAGTTGATCATTATGGATTTTATTGATATTTGTGAGTTCTCTACTAGATGTGTGGGTTAATCTGTTATGGAAACACTTTAGCCATGTGAGTTATGAGTCCTGGTTTTTTCTCCTAGGTGTAGATGTTGTATAGCTTTTTGAAAGATAAGAAAAGCATAATTTTGCTGGAGGCATGATTTCCCTTGAAGAAATCTAACCAAACCCCTTGATGCATGTGGGAGCATATTATTTTAGTTCTTATTTTCTTTGGTCAATATATTTTAATTCTTTTATCTACCCAAAAAGATTGATTCTTATCTGCGCCAAGAGAATAGTCTTTTAATTATTCACTTGTGATTAAGGGCAGTTGTCTTTCTTAAATAATTTTATGGTAGGTTGATAAGGGTTTCGTTGCCCAAGTTGCGGATGTGGTGGGTGGTAGAACAGCTCCTATGAATGAAGTGCAAAGGGAGGAGGCTGAGAAAACTGTTGTTGGTGAATTCAGTGATGTGAAACATGTTAGAGGAATCCTCTCTATGGGAAGGTCAGTTCTGTCATGTCACTGATTACTTTGCTCTATGAATTGGCGCGTTATCTTCTTTTCCGAATTCAAGTAACTTCTTCTGTTTGTTATTATTTGCATTGTGCACTGTATTGATCTCAGGCTTAAACTTTCAATCCACTGGGACCCATCTGAGCAATGGAGTAGGTAGATGGATATGTAACATAGTTCTCAATATTTCCTTTTCAGAAAGATGAATGAATTATTGATAAGTGTTGTTATTTACAAGTTTAAACCTTCTTCTCACATATTAAGTTGGAAAGTTCGTATGCTTTTCCTCTCAAGGCACATAAATAAAAAAGAAATGGCTCCTGGAGTTGCATATGTTATTTAATTTCTTGTTCAAGGTCAAACCCTGATTCTTGTTATTCCTAAAACAATTTCCTTTTCATTTTTAAAACAGTTACCACCATATTTTCTGTAAAAGAAAATTATAACTTTATTTTAACTCTTCCATTTCTGAAAAAAGATGTTTGGGACTTTGTTGTTTTCGTTCAAAAATGGCTTCTTTCTAATGTTTCCCAGTTTTGCAACCACTGGTGCTTGTAAGATTAATCACTTTTTTGTGTTAATCTAATTGAACTATTTTTCAAAAATTTGTTTTGATTATGCTCTCAACTAAACTTATAGATAAATATGCTGCAAAGAAAACCACATCTAAAAAGTTAATTCACACTAGAACATGGCATACATGGATACAACATCATGTACTCATGAAAATGCAAGGCCTTGAGAATGGTAGGAATGTTGCCTTGTGAATGCCAATGATAGAAGACGGTTGCTCCCTCGAATGCTTGCACTTTGATCGATGACATTTTTTTAATGTCAAGAATGACGCCTAGTGCCTGAGAGAGGTCTGGGAGTTGTTCGGATTAAGTTGGAGTTAGGCAAGGGACTGACTCAGAACTTTTCCTGAGTCAGCTCAGCTTGAGATCCTGGCGAGTCCCAATCAAAAAACTGGGGACTCGGACAAGGTTTACCTTCTCAGTCCTCATTATCATATCATTTTATAGGCTCATGTAAGTCTTGTCCAGACTTGGCCAAGTTGAAACTGCTGACTCGGGCTTGGTACATTTGTGAATCCCGACATTTGACTACATGGTCTTAGTGGAAATGTGTTATGGCGTGTTAGATAATCTTGGTGATTGTGTATTAGGTTCATGAGGGTGTCGAAGGATTTAAACGAGAAATCTAATACATGGTCTTAGTGGAAATGTGTTATGACATGTAAGATAATATTGGTGATTGTGTATTAGGTGCATGAGGGTATCAAAGGCTTTAAATGAGAAAATCTAATAGGTGATATAGGAGTAAGAAAAGGGACAATGGTACAAATAAGCATATAAGAGTATACAAAGAGCAAAACGCTAATATCATAGGGATGAGTGCTAAATTTAGTAATAATATTCTAAGGGATAGACAAATAAGATAGTATTAACAAAAGATTTTATGAATGTTGTGACATGAAAGAGTTGAATGATTTAGTCAACATTGCTAAACCCAATAAAGAAGAAAAAGAAAAAGAGAGATGAATGATCGATAACAATTCTATATAATGATAGGAAGTTACGGTATTTGATGACAATATTTAATGATCTACAAGACATGTAAAAATGATGGGATGGGATTGTGAGGGCATGTGTGAGATAGGATTATAAGATTCTCTTAGTTATTTGAGAAGGATGAAACAGAAGCAGAAGTGATAGTGGCATGCATAGGTGATTTGGAGAGATGCATTTTGTGGTGATATGGGAACTTTGGTCTCAAAGTCATAAAATGGGTTCAAAAGTATCTATCATTGTGAACAATTAGTGCTCATAGGGTTTCCATATGATTGAAACGAGGATTGTCATGGAGTGTCCTTCCTTGCAGCATATGTTCATCCATTTTCCATTTATCTTTTAAGTTCTTTATTAGGTGGTATCATATGGGCTGTCTTGGACCTGTTCAGATATGCAAACTCTCATACTCAATGTTGTAGATGTTTTGGATCCAGGGCATCAACCAAGGGGTTTCCCTTTGATTCATACAGTGGTCAACCTGGTTTTTTATAGTTGTGAAGCTCTTTGAATAAATTGGCTGACTTAGTTGAGCTTCCTAAGAATCAATAAAAAAATATGAACTTGCACATCCACGAACTACCTATAAACTCATTTTATTCGTAAGAGGACTAGAATGGAACGTGTGGTTTTACTGAATTACTGGAGTCGCTTTTTATGCAATGCATCCTTGTTAGTACTTTTAGGAGGGGATTGGCATATAGGAAGAAAGATCACATATGAACTTAAGGGTATGTTTGGTAACTGAGAAAGCTGTTTTCCTGGAGAATCTTTGATAAACTGGAAGCCTGAGAAAGAGGTAGAATTAGAAAACTCTGGCTGGAAGCCAAGAACCCTTTTTTGTGAAAACTGGAGAAAGCTTGGGCTAAAGCTCGGGCAAAGAGAGATTGAGAGGAGAGAGAGATTGTGAGGTTAGAGAAATAAAATGGGGACAAGGGGGGTCTTGTGTTTTCCCCTTTTCCTGAGAAATCAGTAGCGCTACCCTTGGGGTGCGCTGCAGTTTTTCTCAAAATTAGGGAAAAGCGTAGAAACACAGGGAAATGCGGGGCTTCGTGTTTCCACGCTTTTCCCCATTCCCAAGCAGGGAAAAATGTGCTAACTGAGAAAACATGTCGTTTTCTCTTGTTATCTTACCAAATAGCGCCTACAAGAAAATGGTTATGGCAAGAGGCAAAGAGCATCCATGAAAACTACTTTGAACTGTCTCAGAACTGGAGACACTGTTGATGGAAGGGATTTTTCTTGTGACCTAGATCATTATGCACGTACATAAGTGCCACTTATTGGTTTTGTGACGATATATAAGTAGTGCCCTATTTATGCAAGGATCAGAAGGGATGAACTGAGGAGAAAGTGAAATAGAAGCAGGAGAACAATGAAAGAGTACGAAGAAGTGAAATAGGATCAGAGAAAGTGGAATGAAAAGAAGCATAAGAAGCAGTGTTTTAAAATGCGGGATGTGGCCCTGATGCGGTGGGGGGACCGATGCGGCCCGGATGCGGGTGCATCGCGATGATGCAGTCAATAAATGTAAAAAAATTCGAAAAAATCTAAAAAAATAAGTTAATACATAGGAAAAAAATATGAAGGTGATATATGTGATAGTAGGTATTTTAGTTTAATGATTAACTTCAAAACTATTAGCTGTCGGAGATTCTGTATCCAGTTACCCACTATCTCCTGATAGAAACTAGAAACTTGAAACCAACTTCATAAAGCATTCAACAATCAACAACCATCAACACAAATTTGCACCATAAGCACAACTATAATTAAACACAACCATCAACAACCATAAGTACAACCATAAGCACAAAATAATGATATTACAAAATACAAATCAAAAGTCAAGCTCAAGAAGAGTTAATAGTTAATAAATAATAACTTAATACAATCATCCACTTTGAGAGTCAATTTTGAAATTGAACTTCTTTTTTTCAAATATCAGTCAGACAAGTCATCTTGAGAGTCGTCATGTGCATCATCAATATCGTCCTCGACGGCCTCCATATATTCTTCTTCATCGATCTCCTCTGAGTCAGCTTCCTCCTCGACCTATGAAGCTAATGTGCGAGTGCAACTAGACCCAGCAGCTCCTCTACTCCTTTGTGCTCTAGTGTTAGGTCGATCTTCTTCATTGGGCTCTGTTGCTAGCTCGACATCAAGCCATGTAAGATCCTCACCCTCAAACACACGCTCTTGTCTTGCATCCATGGTCCACTCACTTATGGAATCACCATCAGCTTCATATAATTGAATAGGATTGAGCTTCATGCGATTTTCATACCTCTCCCTAAGCCGCTTGTTATACCGCACATAAACCAAATCATTCAAATTTTTTTGCTCCAACCTATTTGTTCTTTTTTGTATGGAGCGGTGGTAGAAATTTGAAATCAGATAAATTAGATTTTAGATTAGAAAATTGAAATTCAAGAAATAAGGATTAAGAAATAAGGAGTAAAGGACTTACATGCTCAAATGCACTCCAATTGCGCTCACAACCAGATGAGCTACATGTGAGATTCAACACTCGAATAGCGAGACGTTGTAGACTTGGTATCTCGCTTCCATATAATGCCCACCATGTCGCTGTATAATATTTTATAATTTAGAATATAGTTAAAAATTAAGGGTATAAAATAAACAATGGAACTATACTTAAAGTAAGAGACAAGTAAGATTATTTTTGGGCTTTTGGCCTTTACTTGGATCTGTAGTATCCTTATTTCGAGTGGCAATATCTCTCCCAAAGTTTCCCAAGGCTAACTTGAACTTAATCAATTCATGGCTCTGGATCTTATCTTGGATGTCTTTATCTAACACCAACCTCTCCAGCACATCTAAGAACCCACCATTTATTACACGATCTGACTCAATGGATGGGTGCTTGTAGTGAAGAGATGGGTTTAGAAAATAATCGGCTGAATGGAGGTGCCTGTGAAGCTGGGTATCCCATCTCCTATCAATAATTTCAAGTATAGCCTTGCGCATATTTTCATCATCCTTTAAAACATCTTTTATTTCAGTTCTTGCCCTTCATTGCCTCATGTATGTAGCCCATGGCGGGCTTCGCATCATCAGCAACCAATCGAAGCACTCTCACTAAAGGGCGAGCCACCTCCAATGCAATAATTATTTGACTCCAAAAAGATGTATTCAGAATAATTTTTTCAGCCTTTCTCCTATCCTTATGCTTTGACCATTTGCTTTGACTCCATTGCTCTAAAGCAAACATGGTCCTCACGGCACTTTTTAGCTCGGCTAGGCTTCGAAGAGTGAGAAATGACATGGCAAATCTTGTGATACCCGGTCTCACTAATTCTCTCTTCTTTGTAAAAGACCTCATCATGCTTAGGACTATGGTGTGATTGTAAATAAATCCAACAACAAACATAGCTCTTGAAATCACCCCACTAAATAAAGATGTACCCATTTCCTTAAGCATAAGATTAACACAGTGAGTTGCACAAGGAGTCCAAAACATATTTTTCCTTTTCAAAGTCAAGAAATGCCCAGTTGGAACATAGTTGGCACCATTGTCAGTAATAATTTGTACCACATTTTGCTCCCCAACAAAATCAACAATCTCATCCATCAAGCCAGATAAGTATGTACCATCATGTGACTTGTCTGATGCATCAATAGAGTTAGCAAAAAAAGTACCTGTTGGGCAGTTAACCAAAAAATTAATGGATGCCCTTGATTTCCCATCGGACCAACCATCACACATAATAGTGGCCCCATATTTCTCCGACCCTTCTCTCTAAGAAATCAAAATTTTATTCACATCAAATACAACATCCTTCAACAAGGGCTCCCTAACCTCATGTAGTGAAGGAGGAATAAGTCTTGGGCCATATTGCCCAATTGCCTGGACCATACATGCAAAACTATCCAGAGTTATAGTATTAAAAGGAATGCCGGCCATGTAAATCCACTTTGCAATCCACTTACATACCGACTTCCTTTGTTCTTTCTTATATTTATTGTCAATTGTGGTTTGTTTTGTTTTTTTCTCTCTCCTGAACCACAATTTCGGGGCTAGGGGTGAAAAAAGAATCAATTGGCCCATTAGAGAGAGGTGTTCTTCTCTAAGAACTACCACCAATATTTATAACCCTCTCTCTTGAGGTTGGAGTGTGAGTGCCCCGTTGCCTCATAGCAACTTCAGACATATCATCATCATCATTATCATCATCATCAACATCATCAAATAATTGCATATCATCAAGTAATACCTTTCTTCTTCTTTTTTTTCTCTTTATCTTTTTTCAATCTATCCAAATATTCTCTAATCTCCTTTCTTATATCATCTGTAGCTTGTGGCCATGCTCTTACATTCCCAGAAATTCTGGCTAAATGCTCTTTTTGTCGAAAAATACCACCCATATAAGTATTTCCACAAAGCAAGCATATCACACAATTTTTATCTTTCAGATTTTTTAGTTTAGAATATTTTCAAGCCGGATCCTTGTTACTAGAAGATTGGGAAGAAGACATTGCCCCAAAAATAAGTATAACAATATTATTGTACAAGAAGGAATAAAAAGTTACCGACTCTGTGAAGTAGTGCTCGATTTCTTCACGGCTTCTGAAATCCCCAATTTCTTATTACAAATTCACCTTAACATCCCCAAATCAACAATCAAAGGCATCAAATGAACATCCAAGTATCAAACAACCGCCAAATCAAAGATTTGGATGAAAAAAAAAATTTCGCCAAATTTTTTTTTTCCTTCGATTTGATGCAAAAAAAGCCACAAAAGTGGCTGGAAATCTTCATTTAGGGGGCATAATAACCCCCCAAACAGTTTCCCTAAACTTTGGAACTACAAAAAGACCATTTTGCCCCTCTCGGAGAGGCAAAATTGAAAAACTTTTCTGTGGAAACAGATTCGACGCGATGCGATCTGATGCGGTGCGATGCAGGATGCAGCCATGATGCGGCCGCATCTGTCAAAAGCGCATATGCGCCAGTTCGCGATGCGAATGCGAGCGCATCCCGCATGATGCGGCCGCATATGCGGCGATGCAACCGCATTTTAAAACACTTGTAGGAAGAGAGACGTGATGACCAAACAATGAGTTAACAATTTGGTAGATGAACAATATTTACCAGGATCTCCCAACCAAGGGGTCAATCCTACTCTGAAAGCTTGCTTTTGCGCTCCAAGGAGGGGAATCTCACTCCTTTGCGATCTTCAAACTTTGGGTTTTCAATCCTTCCTACTAGGGATTGAGTTACACGGTATCCATATTCCTTTGCATCGTATTTGAGGATTCATAGGGAAACTGAAACGAGGTTCCACCACTGTGGGATCAAGATTTCCTTAATGGTAGACTATATTGTCCCTCTTCCCCCTTTAATAGATCTTGAGTTTGAGCCTTGAGCTTCAACTTAGAATTAAGTAATGGGTATTTTGCATAATGTTTTTTTGAATTATTATATAATATCAATGGTTTTTGAAACTGTTGAACTTGTATTGTAAAAGTTTATATGTTTTACAAGATGTAAAAATGTTCACCCAGACTGGATGAAATGTACAAAAACCCCTTAGAGGTGCTCTATACAAAAAGAACACGACAGCTATGCATGTTCAGCCAAAAATAATAGTAGTTAAGCTTGCATAGGCGCAACAGTGATCCCCGTTATGTTATCAACTTGGCTAGCTCCGTCTTTTGCCAGTCTGTCTGCTGTTGTGTTTTCTTTCGCCGTGTTTGTTGCCAAGTGATGTGAAATGCCCCACAGTCTGTCTGCTGTTGTGTTTTCTTTCGCCGTGTTTGTTGCTAAGTGATGTGAAATGCCCCACAGATGTGGGCTATTTCATCAAAAAAGGTTGCCAATCTCCACCGGCATTCGGCAGAGCCTGAAGCCCATGAGATGGCATTCTTGGAATCTCCCTCCACAATCAAGGTACTACCCCACCCGTGGTCAAAGTTTCTGAGATCCTCTAAAAGGGCGCGGGGATCGCAGTTGTGTTCGAATCAGTGTAGCCAATGTGCTTTGAATAGGAAAGAGGGTCCTTCCTTCATGGTCTTGAAAGATACCCCCTTTACCGGCCCCACCAGTGTTGCGTAAGGAACATCATAGAAGTTGAGTTTGGTAGGTCCCGGGGTTGGGGATTTCAACAATGAAGCTCGAGAACTGCAGATGGGCTTTTAGGAAGAGTATGGCCTGCCAGTTCTGGTGGAAGTCTCAATGGGAGAAGTTTCTGAATGTGGAGTTGTTTAAGGCTGATAAGATAATGGAGCCCTTGATAGTTATTATATAATATATTTGTTGCATGTTGTATTTATACACATAATTCCGGTGGTGTTTGGTTATATAGTCCCTTTTGGGTTCTTTAATAGGTCATGAGGTACCTTAATACTAACTATTCAATGAAGAAGGATGGCCTTAATTGATATTACATTACGTAAACTCATAAACTACAAAAAAAATGC